>NC_138373.1:72523989-72537647 GCF_054177405.1 Leptonychotes weddellii
TATTTATTTGAGAGAGAGAGAGAGAGCATAAGCGGGGGGGGAGAGGGGCAGAGAGAAAGGGAGAGGCAGACTCCCCACTTAGCAGGGAGCCCGATGCGGGGCTTAATCGCAGGACTCTGAGTTCATGACCTGAGCTGAAGGCAGACGCTTAACCGACTGAGCCACCCAGGCGCCCCGAAACATATGCTTTCTCATAGTAATTTTTTTAATGTGGCACAAAACATGGTTTACTAACAGATGCAAATATCTTTTGTTCCTCTATAAAAGGAAGCCCAAAGTAGATAAACCTATGTTCAGTAATTAATGTTTCAGTACTTTATATTATTTAGAAATGATCCAGTTATTTAGACTATCCATCATTTAACTTAGCAAAACTTTAAGGTTTCAGGTTACTAAAAAGATTTGGGGGAACCATCAAAAATTCACCTAAAAACTTTTATCTCACTTATATCTATTTAATTTACTTGTTCTCAACAATTATTTTTAGATTAATTATACAAATTTCATCATACCAAGTTATTTTTTTCTTGCGGAGAAGTTTTTTAACAGAGATAACAAGAGCTTATTTGACTAATAACCCCAGGTAGAATAAAAGTTGTGTGTCTGCATTGTTTTTATTTTTAAAAATTTTTTAAAAGATTTTATTTATTTATTTGAGAGAGAATGAGCGGGGAGAGGGAGAGGGAGAAGCAGACTCCCTGCTGAGCAGGGGAGCCCCCCTCCCCCCACACGGGGCTCTATCCCAGGACTCTGAGACCCTGACCTGAGCTGAAGGCAAACGCTTAACTGACTGAGCCACCCAGGCGCCCCGTCTGCATTGTTTTTAATGTTGATAATTCTAAAGACATATCTAGTTTAGTTAAACCAACAAATGTAAACTAGCTTTTAATTACTAAAGATTACCTCAGATCATGTGAACCCGAAAAGTGTTTGGTTTCATTTTTACTACATTTCTTTTTTTTTTTTTTAAGATTTTATTTACTTGACAGAGAGAGAGAGAGCACAAGTAGGCAGAGCGGCAGGCAGAGGGAGAGGGAGAAGGAGGTTCCCTGCTGAGCAGGGAGCTCGATGCAGGGCTCGATCCCAGGACCCCGGGATCATGACCTGAGCCGAAGGCAGATGTTTAACCATCTGAGCCACCCAGGCACCCCAGAAATCCTTTTAAATATCTTGTCAGTGTTCACCTGGGACAAACAGTAAATATTCTTGGACTCAAGAGGTAGCCACAAAGAGGGTGCGAAAGATATTTTATTTTCTCTCTCTACTTGGTACTACAGTCAGAGATAGAGAAGAGCTGACTCTGGTAGGAGTTCTCACCTTGAGCTGGGTTCTGCCAGTTTTTCCAGGATCCCATCTGTATGCAGCTCGGGTATCTACCAGAATTTGGCAAAGTTTTCCATTAGCTTTAATTTTAGTTTTCCCTTGGCTGCTTGAAGGGAATAACATAGCAGTTTAGCAAAAAATCCCATAGAGTCCCATCAACTCTGGGAGGGGTCCAGATAGGGGCTCTCTTTTGAGGATAGTATGGGTGTGTCTGTAAGGTCACTCATTTGGCAGACTTTTGTTTACGGTCTTGTAGTCTTTTCAGAGTGGAAAGACAATTCAGGTGGAGGATTACTGGAATGAGTAGTCAAATAAAGAAGGATAGAGGGGAGCAGTGGAGTTATGTCAGTCTTATAGTGTTTTGTTTTAGGTACCGCTGTGTCTTTAATTTTTCATTTGCTTTTTTGCAATGCACCTTTCAATGAAGGTATTTTGGAATTTTGAAACCTTTTTTTTTCCCATCATGATAAGTGTACTCTTTAATCCCCATCCCCTATTTCCCCTGTCTCCCCAACCCTTCCCTTCTGGTAACCATCAGTTTGTTCTCTATAGTTAAGAGCCTACTTCTTGGTTTCTCTCTCTCTCTCTCTTTTTTTCTTTGCTTGTTTGTTTTGTTTGTTAAATTCCACATATGAGTGAGATCATATGGTGTTTGCCTTTCTCTAACTGACTTATTTTGCTTAGCATAATACTCTTTAGCTCCATCCATGTTGTTACAAATGGCAAGATTTCATTCTTTTTTTTGTGGCTCAATAGTATTCCATTATATGTGTACCACCTCTTCTTTATCCATTCATCTATGGACACTTGGGCTGCTTCCATATCTTGGCTACTCTAAATAATGCTGCAATAAACATAGGGGTGAATGTATTCCTTTGAGTTAATGTTCTTGTATTTTTTTTTTAAGTTGTATTTATTTTTCTAGTAATCTCTACACCCAACATGGGGCTCAAACTCATGACCCTGAGATCAAGAGTCACATGCTCTTCTAACTGAGCCAGCCAGGCACCCCGTGTTCTTGTATTTTTTGGGTAAATACCTAGGAGAGCAATTCCTGGGCCATAGAGTAGTTCTATTTTTAATTTTTTGAGAAACCTCCATACTGTTTTCCCCAGTGTCTGCACCAGTTGCATTCCCACTAACAGTGCAAGAGGGTTCCTTTTCCTCCACATCCTCACCAACACTGGTTGTTTCTTGTGTTTTTGATGTTTGACTTAGCCATTCTGGGGAGGGGGGGAGTGATAACACATTGTAGTTTTGATTTGCATTGATTTACATTTCCCTGATGATGAGTGATGTCGAGCATCTTTTCATGTGTCTGTTGGCCAACTGGATGTCTTCTTTGGAGAAATGTCTGTTCATGTCTTTTGCCCATTTTTTAATTGGAGTATTTGGTTTTTGGGTGTTGAGTTGTATCAGTTCTTTATATATTTTGGATACTAATCCTTTATCAGAATATGTCCTTTGTAAATACCTTCTCCCATTCCGCAGGTTGCCTTTTAGTTTTGTTAATTGTTTCTTTGCTGTGCAGAAGCTTTTTATTTTGATGTAGTCTCAATAGTTTATTTTTGCTTTTATTTCCCTTGCCTCAAGAGACGTCTTGTTGCTATGGCCAATGTCAGAGAGATTACTGACTGTGCTTTCTTCAAGGATTTTTACGGTTTCATGGTGGGTGGGAGATGGACTAAATGGGTGATGGGTATTAAGGAGAGCACTTGTTATGATGAGCACTGGGTGTTACACATAAGTGATGAATCACTAAATTCTACTCCTGAAATCAATATTATACTATACATTAACTAACTAAAATTTAAATTAAAATTTGGGGAGGGGAAAGGGTTTTTATGGTTTCAAGTCTCACATTTAGGTCTTTTTTTTTTTAAGATTTTATTTATTTATTTGTTAGAGAGAGAGCATAAGCAGGGGGAGCTGCAGGCAGAGGGAGAAGCAGGCTCCCCATTGAGCAAGGAGCCTGATGTGGGACTCAACCCTGGGATCATGACCTGAGCCAAAGGCAGGTGCTCAACCGACTGAGCCACCTAATTGATGATATAATTGCAGTTTATTTCTGGGTTTTCTGTTCTATTCCATTGATCTATGTGTCTATTTTTATGTCAGTATCATTCTGTTATAATTACTACCACTTTGTAATATAACTTGAAATCTGGATTGTGATACCTCCAGTTTTGTTTTTCTCTTTCAGGATTCCTTTGGCTATTTGAGGTCTTTTGTGGTTTCACACAAATTTTAGGATTGTTTGTTCTAGCTCCGTAAAAATTGCTGTTGGTATTTTGATAGGGATTGCCTTAAATCTGTAGATTGCTTTGGGTGGTATAGACATTTTATTTTATTTAAATTTTTTTGTTGTTGTAATTTTATTTAATTTTTCAGTAATCTCTATACCCAACATGGGGCTCAAACTCATGACCCCAAGATCAAGAGTTGCATGCTCTCCCGATGGAGCCAGGCAGGTGCCCTAGTATAGATATTTTAATAATATTTGTTCTTCCAATCCATGAGCATGGAATGTCTTTCCATTTCTTTGCATCATTTGAATTTTATTTCATCAGTGTTTTATAGCTTTCAGAGTACAGGTCTTTCACTTCTTTGGTTAAGTTTATTCCTAGATATTTTATTGGTTTTGGTGCAATTGTAAATGGGATTGCTTTCTTAACTTCATTTTCTGCTGCTTTATTAGTGTATAGGAATGCAATAGATTTCTGTGCATTGATTTTGTATCCTACAGTTTTACTGAATTCATTTATCAGTTCTAGTGTTTTTTTGGTGGAGTCTTTAGGGTTTTCTATAGATAGTATCATGTCATCTGTGTATAGTTTTACTTCTTCCTTACCAATTTGGATGCCTTTTATTTCTTTTTGTTGTCTAATTGCTGTGGCTTGGACTTTCAATACTATGTTGAATAAAGGGGGTGAGAGTGAACATCCTATGGTCCAGAAGCCATAAATATTAATGAAAACGACCAAATCTTATTAAAAACAACCTAAGATTAGACAAAGGAGCATGTGTGCTAGAAGGTGACATGCTTAACTTTTTAGAATTTAAGGATCCCATCTTTATCGTTATTTATTTATCTTTTAAGCTGAGCCTTTGGGTCTCTTGAGCCTAAAGGGGATGTGATGCTGTGTTGAGAACTGTGTGATCTTTTACAGTGTATCTCAATCTTGAGATTGGTGGGTGACCTAATGTCAATCTAAAACATACCATGACCAACTTATACTGATACGGGAGTCTAGGTTAGGTGGCCACTGCTCTGACAACTTTTAAATGCTCAACCTGTGCCCAACAATTTTGCAGCTACTTCTGAGTAGCAATAGCCTTTATCGACACAAAACAAACCAAACATCTGCATCTTAATATACCAGCAGTAACCGAGAGATATTATTACTGTGGCCTGGCCAAGTACACATTGCTGTGTACCACCAGCAATTCCCAAACGTGAAACTGGGGTTTGGAGAAAGGATTGTACTGGCAAACCCCCCAAAATGAGGACTGTGGGCTGATTCCAAATAGCAGTTCCTATAGTGGAATCTAGGGAAATTCCAAGTAAATGCGGAATTGCAGACTAAATTGCTAGCAGTTCCCAGTTTGGAATCTGGGGATGGAACCAAGGACTGGGTTTTCCAATCAAATGGTGAACTGTGGTCCAAATTACCACCAGTTCCCAACATGGAACTAGTGGTTCCAGACAAATGAGGAACTGACTGGAAAGCTAATTAGATCAGGAGCTTGATGCAAAGAGTGCGGAACTCAGAACCAAGAGGGCTTACCCATGGCCCTTGGAAATGGTGAGAAATACAGAGAACTCAAAAGGGTTCACAAGTACCAAGCCTGTGTTTCTCACTGTCCCTGAATGCTGTCAGAAGTTTCCTTCAATCCCACCACTGCTGCCAAATCTGTGAAAAAACAAAATTCAACTCAGTAAATTTGAAGATCTAATTGGCTTTATTCAGTGATTCATGAATTGGGCAGCATCCTATCCAGCAAATAGAAAGGGGTTCCAAGGAGCTGTAGAAAATGAAAGGTTTTAAAGGCAAAGAGGGGGCAGGAAAGTTTATTAGCAAAGAGTGCTCATTTCAGGCAAGGTCACCTTCCTAAGGGGGACAAAAAGGGTATATCAGGCAGACTTCCTCACTAGTGATGACCAGGTAATTCCAGACTGTCTGGTTAAAGATTACATTCCTAGGAGAGTCTTGGTTTGCAGATGTGGGGATTAGCATAAGTGACTCCATTTTGGGCCTATTGTCTCATTTTTAATAAATGATAATAAATCTTCCTGTACTGTTGATCCCGTTTCTCAGTTACCTTCCCCAGAGGCAACTTTTAACCAGTTTTTGTGTTTCCTTCAAGAGATGATCTCTGCATATACGTATACAGTCCCCTCTTTTCTTACATAAAATAATAAATTCATCATATATATGTATGTACATATGTATATGTATATATTGAGTGCTTACAAGTGCCAGGTAATGTTCTACATTAGGCGCTGGGGATATAATACAGTGGAAAACGAAAGAGACATTCAGATAGTGGTTCTAACCTTGCTTTCTTTCTTTTAAATTAGACAGATATTCATATGTGTGTGTTTATATATCTGTATCTGTCTATATTTCTACCTCATTTCTTTTCAGTGACTACATAGTTCTTTTTCATAATTATACCATGTTTTATTTGACTAACCCATATTGTCGCACACTTAGGCTGTTTTCAGTTTATTCCTATCACAAACGGTGAATCAAACTGTGTATCTCTGGACATATATGCAAATGTCTTTGTAAGATAAATTCCTAGAAGTGAAATTGGTGGGCCAATTCAGCTTCATATTTAGATATCTTTCTGTTATACAAATTTTTCTCCAATGGCATCTGCTATAAGATTTGACTATATATTAATTTGCACCTTCCAATACATTACTTCCTTTATGCATATTTTATTGGTGTTACTGTTTTTTCTCCAGACTTAAAAAGTATTACATACTCATTACAGAATATTTGGCAAATGCAAAAATGAATAAGGAAGAAAATCAAGTGCATGCATACTTCCACCATTCAGAGCTATCCTCTGTTAACATTTTGATTTATTTCCTTCCAGGCTTTGTTTAGTGTGGAAAATATACTGTATATATTTTTACATAGATGATATCATGCTATATTACCTTTTATCTTACTCCCTCGTAACATTTTATCATGTTGAGACAATTAATTATTAGACTAATTTTTAAAAGTAATCTGCCAGGGGCGCCTGGGTGGATCAGTCATTAAGTGTCTGCTTCGGCTCAGGTTATGATCCCAGGGTCCTGGGATCGAGCCCCACATCGGGCTCCCTGCTCGGCGGGAAGCCTGCTTCTCCCTCTCCCACTCCCCCTGCTTGTGTTCCCTCTCTTGCCGTCTCTCTCTGTCAAATAAATAAATAAAATCTTAAAAAAATAACGAAATAAAAGTAATCTGCCAAAGTTTAACAAAAACAAAATTATAACTCTTTCATGTAGTAATAGCTACTCTGGAAAATTTACTTGACAGAAATAAAATTGTGAATATTTCATGATATCTGTGCAAGGATGTTGTAAGCGTTGCTTATACTATACAAGAATAAAATTCAACCTCAATATCCGTTAGTGAAGAAAGAATTGAACTATGGTACAAGGATAAAAAATTACTCAGGTAATAAAAAAAATGAGGGCTTTCAGGAAAACGGAGTAGACATATATATTAGTCAGCTTGGGCTGCCATAACAAAATACCATAAACTAGGTGGCTCAAACAATGGAAATTTATGTTTTCATAATACTGTAGGCGAGAAGTTCAAGATTAGGGTATCAACACCGTTGGGTTCTGGAGAGAACTCTCTTCTCTCCAGGGTAGTGTCTTCTTGCTGTGTCCTCACATGGCAGAGACAGAGAAGAAGCAAGCTCTCTGGTGTCTCTTCTTATAAGGGCACAAATTCCAACATGAGGACCTCGTGACCTCATCTAAATCTAAATCTAATTATCTTTCAAAGACCCCACTTCCAAATACCATCACATTGAGTGTTAGAGCTACAACATATGAATTTGGGGGTGGGACACACAATCCAATCCATAGTAACATACTTTTTGCTAAGCACATTAAGTACAACAGAAAACCCTGGACATTACATATAGAACAACATAAGAAGACTCTGAAAGGTGCAGAGTGGTAGAGACCCCAGGGTCTGAGGAACGACATAGTGGTGAGTTTTCTTTTGCCTTGTGTATCCCAGTCTTGGAGCTAAAGAAGTCAGCAACTTGGAAATCTCAATGGACATAGACAAAAATAAGACTCAACAAAAAGCCTGCTCTCTCTAGCCAAAGGACCAGGAAAGGAGCAACCTAGAAAGACAAAATACTTTTAGATAATAACTGCTCTACTCCTGTCAGATACCAGAAGAAAAACAGTGGCTCCTTCCCATGCCAGAAAAGGCTGAGTGGGGAGCCTAAACTTCCACCCTCCTGAGGTTGTAATGAGGTACCCCAATACCCCCACCGGCCCCAGTAGAAACCTGGGCCATTGATTCCCATCAGCCAGTGGCAAGGGTTCTCAACCCCCTGTATTGTCTGTAAAGATCATATAAGAAACCTGGATTTCCACCCCCACCCAGCATTCATGAGGCACCCCTCCTTGCTGGGTGGTTGTCAGAGGAGGTCTAGTGGAGAGTCAAGACTTTCATCATCACTCAGCAATAACAAAGCTGCCACCATAGGGTTTATGGAGACCATGTGAGGAGCTGGAACTTCTACCCCTGTCCAGTTATAAGGAGCATCCCCTTCTAGCAGCAATGGAGAATGAGAGGGGAACCTAGATTTCTATCCCTACCTGGCAGTAGTAAGATGGTGCCACTCTCTTCCCTTGTCAGAATGATGTAAAAGAAAGCCAGTTAAGATAGAAGGCTTAAATAAGATCCAAAATCTCATTACATAACATTCAAATGTCCAGGTTCCAGTAAAAAAACATTCATGAAGGGCACCTGGCTGGCTCAGTCAGAGGAGCATGTGACTCTTGATCTCAGGACCATGGATTCAAGTCCTGCATTGGGTGTAGAGATTATTAAAAAAATAAACTTAAAAAAATAAAGCTATTTTTAAAAAATCATTCATGATACCCAAAACCAGGAAGATCTCAAGCTGGATGAAAAAAAAGAATCAGTGCATGCCCACACTGAGATGAAAGAGATGTTAGAATTATGTGACAGGAGCACCTGGATGGCTCATTTGTTGAGCGTCTGCCTTGTGCTCAGGTCATGATCTCCAGGTCTTGGGATCAAGCCCCACATCGGGCTCCCTGCTCAGCGGGGAGCCTACTTCTCCCTCTCGCTCTGCCTGCTTGTGTTCCCTCTCTTGCTGTGTCTCTCTCTCTGTCAAATAAATAAATAAAATCTTAAAAAAAAAAAAAAAGAATTGTGTGACAAAGATTTTAAAGAAGCCACAGTAAAAAGTCCTTCAGCAAGCAATTACAAACATACTTGAAACAAATGAACAAAATGGAAAAAACTCAGCAAAAGAGTAAAAGATATAATTAAAAAAAAAAACACATGGAAATTTTAGAACTGAAAAATATAATAACCAAAGTACAAAGATCAGTGGGTGGACTCAACAACAAAATGAAAAGGACAGAGGAAAGAACCAGTGAATTGCAAAATAGAATAATAGAAATTATGCAATCTGAACAACAGAGAGACAATCAACTGGAAAAAAATGAACAAAGCCTTGGGACCTGTGGGACTATAACAAAAGATCTAATATCTGTATCAATGGAGTCCCAGAAGGAGAGGGGAAAAAATGGGGCTGAAACAATGCTTGAAAAAATAATGCCTGAAAATGTCCCAGATTTGGTAAGATATTAGTTTATAGATTCAAGAAGCTGAGCAAACCTTAAGCAGGATAAACCTAAGGAAATCCATATCAAGACCTATCATAATTAAATTTCTGAGAACTAAAGAACTAAAGAAAAAGATCTTCAAAACAACTAGAGAAAATTGACTATCTTACCCACAGGGCAACATTTTAAATGACAGATTTCTCATCAGAAACCATGCAAGTCTGAAGAAAGTGACATGATATTATTCAAATACTAAAAGAAGAGAATAGTAAACCCAGAATTCTATACCCAGAGAAAATACCCTTGGGAATGAAGAAGTCAAGACACTTTCAGATGAAAGAAAACTAAAAATTTGTTGCCAGCAGACCTACCCCAAAAGAATGGCTCAAAGAAGTTCCTTAAACAGAAAGGAAATAATGAAGAAGGAATCTGAGAATATCAGGAAGAAAGAACAAAGTAAACAAATATATGGATAAATATATTAGGCTTTCCTTTTCCTCTTGAGTTTTCTAAATTACGTTTGACAGTTAAAGCAAAAATGAAAACATTATCTGTGTGTTTCTAAATGTACGTAAGGGAAATATTTAAGACAACTAATTATAAATGGGGACATTAGGGGCCCCTGGGTGGCTCAGTCAGTAGCATCTGCCTTTGGCTCAGGTCGTGGTTTCAGGGTCTTGGGATGGGACCCTGTGTCAGGCTCCCTGTTGGGTGGGGCGTCTGCTTCTCCCTCTCCCTCTGTCCCCCTACTTATGCTCTCTCTCTCTCTCAAATAAATAAATAAATCTTTAAAATAAAATAAAATAATAAATGGGGAGGTTAAAAGAATGTAAAAGCAGGTAAGGTAAAATGATAACAAAAGTAGACTATGATAGGTTATATATACATATAATATAGTACCTACAGTAATCACTAAAAATGTACAAAGAGATACACTCAAAATTACCACAGGTAAAATAAAATGGATTCTAAAACACATTTAAAAATGTTTACATCCCAAAGTATAAAAAAAAAATCTATGAGTCCATACTGATATAATAACTGATTGAGTAAGTAAATAAATGGGGAAAAGAGACAAATCTCCTATGTAGAAGAATTCCAAATAATTTATGTAGATAATCTCCTCTCAAGGAGGTGGAGCGTAACTCCTCACTCTTTAAGTGTGGGTTGTGCATAGTTATTAATTTCCAAAGAGTACAGCATGGAAAGGGGAGTAAGAATAACTTTACAGTGAAGAAAGCTGAAGAATACTAACTTAGCCAGGTGATCAAAATCAGCAACACTCATAAGTCATGTGGATAGTATGTACCCTTGATATGTAATGAAAATGGCACTTTATCTCTGTGATCTTCCCCCCTCAGACCCATAAACCCAGTCTAATCAAGAGAAAAACATTAGACTAATCCCCCCCAGTAGAGAGACATTCTACAAAATAACTGACCAGTATTCCTCAAAAATGTCAAAGTCATCAAAAATAAGGAAAGTCTGATAAACTGTCACAGCCAAGGAGACCCAAAGGAGACATGACAACTGAGTGTAATATGATCTCCTAGATGGGATCTTGGGGTGAAAAAGGGACATTAGATAAAAACTAAGGAAATCTGAGTAAAGTATGGACTAGTTAATAACAATGTGTTAATATTGATTTATTACTTATAACAAATGTTCAACACTAATATAAGATGTTAATAAGAGGAGAAATTTGGTATAGAGTATATGGAAACTCTACCATTTTCATAATATTTCTGTAAATCTAAAACTATTCTAAAAAAAATGTGTTACAAAAAGATGTTTAAGGGGCACCTGGCTGGCTCAGTCAGAAGAGCATGTGATTCTTGATCTCAGGGTCGTCAGTTCAAGCCCCACATTGGGTATAGAGATTACTTAAATAAAAATAAAATTTAGGGCACCTAGGCGGCTCAGTCGTTAAGCGTCTGCCTTCAGCTCAGGTCATGATCCCAGGGTCCTGGGATCGAGTCCCATGTTGGGCTCCCTGTTTGGCGGGAAGCCTGCTTCTCCCTCTCCCACTCCCCCTGCTTCTGTTCCCTCTCTCACTGTGTCTCTCTCTGTCAAATAAATAAATAAAATCTTAAAAAGAAAAGAAAACAGAACAAGCAGACTTAAGCTCTAACTTATCAATAATTACATTAAATGTCAATGGTCTAAATATTTGACAGAGTAGATTAAAAGAAACTCACTTTAAATATAATGACACAGGAAGGTTGACAAGTAAAAGGATGGAGAAAAGGTATGCTATGCAAGCATTAATCAACAGAAAGCAAGAATGGATATATTAATATCAGATAAAGTCAATGTTAGAGCAAAAAAACTAGCAGAGTCAGATAAGGACATTATATAATAATGACGATGTTAATCCCTCAAGAAGACGTAGTAATCCTAAATAGGTATGCACCAAGCGGGTCTGCAAAATACGTAAAGGAAAACATAGAACTAAAAGGAAAAATGGACAAATCCACATTGATAGTTAGAGTCTTCAACACCCCTCTCCCAACAACTGACAAAACAGCTACACAGAAAATCAGCAAAGGTATAGAAGAACTCAACAACACCATCAATCATCAGGATCTAATTGACGTTTATAGAACACTCTACCCTACAGCAGCAGAATGCTCATCCTTTTCAAATGTCCACAGAACATATACCAAGATGGTCCATATCTTGAGCCATAAAACAAACCTCAACAAATTTTTAAAATATTTTATTCATTTATTTGAGAGAGAGAGAGCATATGAGTAGGGTGAGGGGCAGAGGGAGAAACAGATTCCCCACTGAGCAGGGAGCCCAATGTGGGGCTCAATCTTGGGACTCCAGGATCATGACTTGAGCTGAAGGCAGACGCTTAACTGACAGAACCACCCAGGCACCCTAAATCTCAACAAACTTAAAATAATTGAAATTGTGCAGTGTGTTCTTTGACCACATGGAATCAAACCAGAAATCAATAACAGAAATATAACAGGAAAATCTCCATACACTTGAAAACAGCTTTTCAGTATTCTCTGGGTCAACAATGAAGTCTCAAGAGAAAAAGTACATCAAATTGAGAGAAAAAAAATTTTTTTAAGATTTTATTTATTTACTTTTTAGAGAGCAGGGAGGGGGTGGGGAGGGGCAGAGGGAGAGGGAGAGGGAGAGAGAGAGAATCTTAAGCAGGCTCCATGCACAGAGTGGAGCCCAATGCAAGGCTCGATCACACAACCCTGAGATCATGACCTGAGCCAAAATCAAGAGTCAGACGCTTAAGCAACTGAGCCTCTCAGGTGCCCCAAATTGAGTAAAAATTTAAAAAGCATCTAAAAAAAATCTTACAACTTTTATGCTTAATAATGAAAGACTGAATGCTTTCCCTTAAGATCAGGAACAGAGCAAAGATATCTGCTTTACTACCTATATTCAACATAGTACTGCAACCCCTAGAAGGCACAATAAGGCCAGAAAAGGATACAAAAGAAATACTGATTAGAAAAGAAGAAGTAAAACTGTTCCTATTTGCAAATGACATGATTATTTATTTAGAAAATCTTAAAAGATTCTATATTTTTAAAAACCTCTTAGAATCAATTTGTGAGTTTAGTAAGGTTACAGAAGATAAGAGAAACATACAAAAATCTATTGTTTTCATATATCCTAGCAATGAATATGTATATACAGAAATTAAAAAGATAATGCCATTTACAAATGCTCAAAAAAATACTTAGGTAAATGTAACAAACATGCACAGGATTTGTATGCTAAAAACTACACCATACTGATGAAAGTAGTCAAAGAAGATCTAAATAAACGGAGAGACATTCCATGTTTATAAGTGAAGACTCAATTGTAAAGTTGTCAGTTCTCCCCAAATTGATATACATGTTTAACACAATTCCTATCAAAGTCCCAGCAAGACTTTTTTTTGGAAATAAGATTATTCAAAAATGTTTAGGGAAAGCCAAAGAACTCAAAGAACTAAACCAATTTTGAAAAAGGAGAATAAAGTAGGAGAACTCAGTCTATCTGCTTCCAAGACTTATTATATAACTAGTCTAATCAAATTTGTGTGGTATTGGTGGAGGGGTTAGACACATAGATCAATGGAACAAAATAGAGAACCCATAAATAGATGCTCATAAATATGTCCAACGGACTTTTTTTTTTTTTTACAATGGTGCATTGAAGGAAAGATAGCCTTTTCAATAAATGGTGCTAGAATAATTGGACATCTGTAGGTAAAAGCGATCATCAGCAACAACAAACCCTCGACCTAATTCTCACACCTTATTTAAAAACTAACTCAAAATGGACTATGAACTTCAATGTAAAATTATAACCCATACGAGAGAATTTTCAGGACCTAGACTGGGCAAAGAGTTCTTAAACTTGATACCAAAAGCACAATCCCTAAAAAGAAACATGCATAAATTGGTCTTCATCAAAATTAAAAACTTTGCTCTGCAGAAGTCTACTAGAAAGAGGAGAAGACAGG
>NC_138373.1:72538147-72556011 GCF_054177405.1 Leptonychotes weddellii
CAGGGAGCCCGATGTGGGACTCGATCCCGGGACTCCAGGATCATGACCCGAGCCGAAGGCAGTCGCTTAACCAACTGAGCCACCCAGGCACCCAACAACACTATTATTTTTGTATCTACATTTTGGTTTGCATTTTTAAATTATTGTATTAAGGATAACATTCTAGAAATGAAATTAAGGACATAAACTTTTAATAATAGATAGTATATGCTGCAAGACTGCTTCCAGAAAGGTCCCATCCGTTTACCCTAAGTCTAGCTGACCATGCCTTTTCTACTAGTACCCTTGCCAGCACTGAATAGTATTACTTAACACTTCTCTTTCTTTCTTTCTTTTTCTTTTTTTGCTAATTTGATAGTTGAAAAATATATCATTGTTTTAGTTTGCATTTTTTTGATTGCCTACGAGGTTGAAACAATGTCCTCCTTTCTAAAAATTCTCGTCTTTTGTGTCAGTGCTTTTGTTCTGTTTTAGGATTTGATTTTCCTCCAGAACAGCTTGCCTTCTCAACTTCCTGATCTCTGATGAGGGCAGTTTCTCTCTCGTGACTCCCCCAGTTTCTGAACCAGAGAGTCAGGATTTTTTTTTTTTCTCTACTTCAATCCCTGGTTTCCCATCAGTCCCCCATGATGACCATTCCTTCCTTTGAAAATGTTTTTCTGTTTCATCTTATTAAAATGAAAGTGACAGGCCCAAAATGGTGTCGCTTAGGGTAAGGCCCCAAGTCAGTAAACCAAGACTTAATACCTAAACTAACTGCAGTTTCAACCCCCAGAAATGTGACCTTTAACTAGTCAACATGGGAATTTCCTGGTCAGCACTAGGAAATTTACTGATGGACCCCTTCTCGTTCCCTTAGGAGAGTGATCATGCTTAAAACAATGGAGTCTTTGCTAATAATTTCCTTTTCTCCACTTCCTCTCTACCTTTAATAACCTTTCCTTTTCTGGGGTACCTGAGTGGCTCAGTCAGTTAAGCTTTAGCATCTGACTTCAGCTCAGGTCATGATCTCAGGGTCCTGGGATCCAGCCGAGTCGAGCTCTGCACTCAGGAGGGAGTCTGCTTGTCCCTCTGCCCCTCCCCCCTCCATGCTCTCCCTCTCTTTCTCTCTCAAATAAATAAATAAATACCTTAAAACAAGCACTTTCCTTCTCTGTAGCCCTTCAGAGCTCCCCTTTACTTGCTAGATAGGATGCTGCCCAATTCATGAATCCATTAATAAGGCCAATTAGATCCCTACAATTCACTCAGTTGAATTTTTGTTATTTAACAATCTTCTTTGTTCCTGTGAGAATGGCACCGTCATTAGCCACGACCACAGAACTCCCCCACCTGGATTACAGAGGAAGCTTCTGGGCAATTCTCTCTGTTCCTGGTCCCTCCTACTTTGATTTCTCTTCCACCGCTTCTGTATGACTTCCAAAGCAATGCCTTGTACACGTCACCCCTAGTCCATTGGACCGGGCCCAGAAGCCTCTGCTGGACATTCACCACCTGGCCATCACTTCCCACAGCTTCCCAGCTGGAAACCTAGACACCCTTGTGGTTTCCTCATTGCTTTGAGGTGGTTGCTTATACTGTTTTCCTGGAGACTTTCCACTTCCTGGATGTGCTCATTCCTCCCCCTTCATTCTGGCCCACTGCCTATTCTTCTTTTGAGGCTTGGTGCAACACGGGTCTTCTCCACGATTTATCCCAGACTCACCCCTACTCTTAGACCTTTTGTACCACCTTGCGATCTCTTCTACAAAGTATGTGACAGCCTGCCCAAGTGACAGGGAGGAAAAGGAAAGCAAGGAGGAAGAGTTATTTTAGGGAAAGGGTGACCCACTTCATTTTCAACCAAGTGAGTTTTGGGGGATGGCAGGATTTTCAGATAAAGTTATGCCTTGGGCCATTGGAAATGTGGGCCCAGAACTGAGAGAGGTTGAGGCCGGGAATATCAATTTGGGAGTCATTCACAGCACTGACAGGCGTTGCCCTGGGATTTAGAATGTCTGTGGAAATGGGGAAGAGGACGTGAGACAGAGTCTGGGTAACACTTAAATGCAGTCTTCAGAACAAGAGCCCAAGATGAAGAAAAGGAAATGGTGCTCACGAAGGAGGAGAGGACCAAAAAGGTAGAAAGGGGGGTAGAACCCAAGGGAGCTACTAGTCTAAGAAGCTTGGTAAGTTGTGAAAAGAATGCAACAGGATTTCCGAGCCACAGGGGAGCTACGCAAAGTGCAGAGCCAGGGAAAGAGCCAAAGGGCAGGGACTCCCAGAGTCAAGTACAGGGCCCCCGGGGCAGTGCTGAGGGAGAGCCCAGGGTTACAGCTCATCTGGAAAGGTCTCCCGCGGAGGATGAGCCTGGGCAGTGGGGGCAGCAGGAGGTGGGGGAGAATGCTCGGCCGGCATGACCCCCAGGCTCCCGCAGCCAGGCGAAAACAGGGAGAGGGTCCGTGACTGCTCAGGGGGACAGAAGTGGAGCCCAAGGGATTGAGGGTGGGGTTTTGCTCTCAGCCACCTTCGCCTCATCCCACCGAATACGTATTCTAAGTAAAAATTGTGCATTTGCTGTGTAAGATTAGCCTTTAAAACCCTCCCTCTACAGGAATTCTGGGGCTGCCACCACACCCAGAAAGTGATTAGCTAAAGAGAAGAACTTTCTCCTGGTGATGGTTGTTAGGTATGAAGGGAGGAGACTGGAGGAGGCCACATGGCCCTGCCTGAGGAACTTTCCAGACACAGTACTGCATAGTATACCTAACAGGCCTGGATTTTAATCCTGACTCTGCCACTTACTGGAGTCAAATCCAAAAGGTAGGAAAGGGTATGTAGTGAGAATCCCCCCTCCCACACCTGTCCCGGGGGCAACCAAAGTTACCATGTTCTTCTGTTAACTTCTAGACATATGTGTTCCTATACACGGCATCTGCAGAGAGATAGATATAGATAGATAAATTTCTCCCTCCTTTGTAGACAAATGGTAGCCTGTCTAATATCTTGCTTTGTTCAGTTAATGACGTTTCTTAGCTATTCTTCCATTCAGTAGATAGCTTCCTTCTCGTACAGCATTCCACTGAAGGGGCAAACTATAATTTACTTGACCTATTCTTTCTTGGTGGACAGGTATTTTTGTATGTGCATTTGTAATTGTGGTAGATATTGTAAATTACCTTCCAAAGAAATCGTACTGATTTATGTTCCTGCCACCAATGTGTAAGTATGAGGCGGGCAACTACATAGTAGGCCAAACAGGCCAAACAGTACCTACTTCCTGGAATTGTTGTGAAGATCACTTGAGATGATGCGTGTCAAGGATTGGGCACTGTAGGAGTTGGTGCTCTTGAAATAAGGATATTATTTTATTTCGGATTAGCAAGATATTGTCCTGGCCAATTACGTGAGTGTGATGGGACCGCCTCACCAGTCTGGGGTTTTCTGACTGGGGGCAGATTCTGCAGGAAGTTAGGGACTGAGATCAGAAGAGTTGTGGGCTTTGCCCTCCCCAGGGATGCCATGCCTTCAGGCTACCCCAACATCCTCCATACGGTTTCTGCTCCCAGGTGTCTCCAAGCTGAAGCATCGCGTCGAATCGAAAAAAAACCTGTGGGACCAAGGATCCTTTCCTCTGATCATCAAGGATCTTGAAGTAGCAGACTCAGGGGTTTACTTCTGTGAGGTAGAAGGCAAGATGCAAGAAGTGGAGTTGATGGTGTTCAACTGTGAGTGGATGAGGATCCCTCCAACCAACCTGCCTTCCTCCCTGACTCCCGTTCATGCACCAAAGCCCAGCCCTGAGCTTGTGGTCCCTCCACAGTCCCGAGACGGCTCAGATGGGCCCCCACGTCTCCTCGAACCCTCCTCAGGCCTCCGGTTGCTCAGTGGGAAGGGAAGAAACCTGGGGGGTGGGGGGCGGGGAGAGAAGGGCGGGAGCCGGAGGAAGGAGGGAGAGCAACAGAGGCAGAGAGGAGGGGAGGCGGCAGGAGGAGGAGAGAGGGTAACTCTGCCTCGGGCTGGGTTGCTGGGTTGCCGGGTCTTGGCGGGGGGTAATGAAGAGACACTCTAGGTGTCCTGGCTTCTTCCTTCCCCTTGGGCATAGCATGTGTGTGACACGGGGGGCCTGCTCCTCCACAGTGACTGCCAAGTGGGACACCGGCAGTGGTGGCGGCAGCAACATCCGCCTGCTGCAGGGGCAGCAGCTGACCCTGACTGTGGAGGGCCCCTCTGCTAGTAACCCCTCCGTGCAATGGAAAGGTCCAGGGAATAAAGGCAAGAGCAGTGGCCAAAGCCTCTCGCTGCCTGGGCTGGAGCCGCAGGAGAGCGGTACCTGGACATGCACCATCTCCCAGAACCAGAAGACAGTGGTGTTCAACGTAAACATCTTGGTGCTGGGTAAGAGGGGTGCCTCCCCCCTGCAGTCTCCCCTCTGCCTCAGCGGCAGACAGACCTGCCCTCCGCTCTCACTGCTTGGCTCCTGGGTCCGCTGCAGGCCAACAGAGGGCGGCGGGGGCCAGTCCCCCGGAGCTGAAATCGGTCCCAAGGAAATCCCGGCTCTGACTTAACCACAAGACCTTGGGCCGGTTACCGAATCTCTCCGTGCCTTGGTTTCAGGGATGAAGCTCGCCGTGACGGTACCTACCTTGTAGTGTTACCGCGAGAATGAATGTGTATAATGCACGGCACATAGTAAGCCCGAGGCAGGCATTTGCTCTTATCTTACGAAGGCTGATAAATTATGCACCTAAGTAGTGCATGCCAAATGGCCTCTGTGCTCCAGGGATCCTGGGGAGGGAGAGGCCTCCTGGGCTGGGCTGTTCTCTGAGGGCTTCCAGGGGGAGGAGGCGCTGCCTTGGGAACGTGCTGGGGTGGAGAGACCGGAGAGGGAATTTAAGGGCCTGAAGTGGCAACCTAAGGATTTGGACTCACCTGGTCCCTCCCCTTCCATCTCCTTGCCGCCCCCTGCCCATGCCCACCCTACCCCATACACCCTCATCTTCCTTTCTCCTGACCCAGCTTCTCTCTCTTCCCGCCTCCAGCTTTCCAGAAGGTCTCTAACACAGTCTATACAAAAGAAGGGGAGCAGGTGGAGTTCTCCTTTCCGCTTAACTTCAAAGATGAAAACCTGAGCGGGGAGCTGAGGTGGCGGGCAGAGGGGGCTCCCTCCTCCCTGCTCTGGATCTCCTTCACCTTGGAGAACGAGAAGCTATCTGTGAACAAGGTCCACCACCCCAAACTCCAGATGAAGACTTTTCTCCCGCTCAGCTTTATCCTGCCCCAGGCTTTGTCTCAGTATGCTGGTTCTGGAACCCTGACCCTGAGTCTTGCCAAGGGGACATTGCAGCAGGAAGTGAATCTTGTGGTGATGAGAGGTGAGGAGGTAGGCCGAGAAGGGGAGGGCAGGGGCGGGAGGTGGAGGGGCGTGGTCCAGGGCTCTGAGGTGGGATTGGCCCCAAAAGGGATGCCTCGGCCCTGGCCCTAGTTTCCTGATGGAGATGATCCAGGGCCTTCTGGTTTGGGGCTGGTTTTGAACTGAGACTGGAATCCACTTGTCCTTCTTTGACATCCATGAGCCAGCCTGGGGTGGGCTCTGCTGAGAATCCCCAAAGGGTGGGGGCGCCTGGGTGGCTCAGTCGTTAAGCGTCTGCCTTCAGCTCGGGTCATGATCCCAGGGTCCTGGGATCAAGCCCCACATCGGGCTCCCTGCTCTGCGGGAAGCCTGCTTCTCCCTCTTCCCCTCCCCCTGCTTGTGTTCCCTCTCTCGCTGTGTCTCTCTCTGTCAAATAAATAAAATCTTAAAAAAAAAAAAAGAATCCCCAAAGGGTGTGAGCTGAGAACCAGGCTCTAATTCTGCCTCCACGCAACCCTCTATGGCCCTGACTAAGCCCCCTGCCTCTGTGGGCCTCTTTCTCCTAATGAGGATAACAAAATCTGCTCTTAGTATGATAGCGATAAAGGTAATATCAGGCTCCACACTGAGCTCTTCACTTCCTTATCTCCCCCATCGTCATAACTCCACAAATAATAATGGCTAATACTCGATGTTTCTTCGAACGTGCCAGACTCATTCAAGAGCTTTACATGTGTCTGTGAATTTACTGTGTATTTAATTAATGTCTGGGGCTTGGGTTGTCAAGTAACTTGCAGGGACACACAGATAGTAAGCAGTGGGGCTAAGATTCAAGTCCAAAACCCTGGGCCTCAAAAGCTGTGTTTTGTTTATATAACTGCTTGAAAATGTGCTCCGAGAGGCTCAAAGAGGATCATCTGTGTGAAGCATTTTGATTGTTCTACTGAAGCCCCTTAGAGCATGGAGGTGCCAGGAGCTCAGAGATCCAGGCTCCCAGCCTCAGGTTCTTCTCCCCCTGCAGTGACTAAGTCTCAGAACAATTTGGCCTGCGAGGTGCTGGGACCCACCTCCCCTGAGCTGACTCTGAGCTTGAATCTGGAAGAGCGGGCTGCCAAGGTCTCAAAGCAGCAGAAGCTGGTATCGGTGGTGGACCCTGAGGGGGGAACATGGCAGTGTCTACTGAGTGACAAGGACAAAGTCCTGCTGGCCTCCAAGGTCAAGGGTGAGTGAGCATCCAGGTTCCACGGCCTAACTCCAAGCCCCTCCCTCTTCAGCTGTGGAACCTTCCCTGGGTTGGAGGAGACCACCCAGAGTCCCAGCCTCCCAATTCCTCTGAGAGGGGTGGGTTATTCTCCTGCTGCCTGGACATACATGGGGAATGAGGTAAGGCGAGGTGTGGTTCTTATCTGTAACCCCACAAGTTCCCACCTCCTTGAGGTCTACAGTCCAGGAATGGGGCCTATCTGACCAAGAGCCGCCTCTCTTGGCTCCTTTCGGAACATGGACACACACACACTCACACATGCACATATGCATGCCCTGTGCACAGCCTGAAACCGCTGCTTCCAGTTCCCCGGAGTGCCCTGTAGTCTCTAAACCTTAAAGCACCTGCCCCAGCCTTTCCCGTTCAGCCCTGGTGGCCTGTGAGAGCCCTGTGCACCCTGCCCTGCTCTCCCGGCCCAAGGCTGAACCCCAAGTGTAGCTGGGCAGCAAGGCCTTCCTGGGGCCCTCCAGAATGCCCGGCACCCTGATGGAGGGCAGTGAGCTGAAACATCTCTCTCTTTTCCTTGCAGTTTTGTCCCCAGTGTTCACCAAGGCCTGGCCAAAGCTCTTGGCCATTGTGCTGGGTGGGATCTTAGGCCTTCTGCTTTTCATTGGGCTCTGCATCTTCTGCTGTGTTAAGTGCTGGCACCGCAGGGTGAGTGAGCTGCCCCAGACCTCCCCTTTCACTCCCCACAGGGCATCCGAGCCCCTGGGGCCAGTAGAGCAACAAAGGTATCCCTGCCCCAGACCTCCCCTTTCACTCCCCACAGGGCATCCGAGCCCCTGGGGCCAGTAGAGCAACAAAGGTATCCCGTATATGGGAGCTGCTTCTGCTCAGGCTCTTTGCCCGCCCGCCCACCCCGTTCCCTCACGGCCGACTGGGCCCTGTCCCAGGCCGCATGCAGAGGGAGAGACTGGAAAGAGCAAAGAGTTAATTCTGGGACAGATGGCCTCAGCCACAGTGACTGCTTCTCCTCTCCCAGCTCTCCCCACTCCCCCCTCCAAGGGGCACCCCCTTCTGGAGGCCTGGGACCCTCACGACTCCCTTCCTTCTTCCTGGACAGCGCCAGGCAGAGCGGATGTCTCAGATCAAGAGACTCCTCAGTGAGAAGAAGACCTGCCAGTGCTCCCAGTAAGGAACTGGTGGGGGTGCAGAGAGTGGGAAGGGGAAGAGGAGGGTGGCGAGTGGGGGTGGGGGGGGTGGGAGAAGAGAGGGAAGGGAGGTGGGATGGAGGTGAGAAAAATGGGGGCTCAAGGGAGATGGTGGAGGGCAAAGAAGGGTGCAAAGGGGTGGCTTAGGAAGTAGGAAGCAGGAAGAGAGTGGAGAGCAGAGGCGAGGCGGCAGCAGGCCTGGAATATTTCTGGATACCACCCTGCAGCTGTGTCCCAGAGGCCGCCACTGCCCAAGAAGGGAGAGTGCGGACTGGGAGACATGGAGCTTCGAGGACGCAAAGGAATTTGGAAAAGAATAAACTTGCTCTTCTTTGTTCCTCCAGTCGGTTCCAGAAGACATGCAATCTCATTTGAGGCACAGGTCCAGGGGAGTTCCCGCTTGCAGCCTCCCCAGCTGTCTTTCCCCTGCTTTTCCTGCTGGGCTCCTGGGCCTGTGGACCAGATGAATGTAGAAGACCTCAGCACTTCCGGCCCACTCCTGCTCTCCTTTGTCCACACTTGGCCCTTGGTCCTCCTCTTGCAGAGACCTACATCATTTCTTCCCCATTTCCTTTGCATCAAGCCTAACCCTATCGATGATTTCTTCCCAGCTCTCTCCCCCACGGCCCACTGGTCCCTGGGGAATCACGTGGGCCCAGCCCTGCCTGGCTTGGAGGGCAAGGCTGGGTGTCTGAAGCATGAAGCACAGGACTGTCATTTTACTGAACGGGACCTTGGGACCAGAGGAGGCAGGGACCAGCCCAAGATCACACAGCCAGAGGAGGGTAGATCCAGATCCAAAGGCTGCTGACTCAGCTGCCTCCATGGCTCCATTTGGCCTGCTCCTCACTCTGAGTTGGCAGGACACACTCACATCGTGACCTGTGCACAAACAGGCAACCCTGGACCCACACCCATGTACAGAGCACACACTTGTGCACAGACATGATTCCTTATCCAAGCAGTACGTGTCAGTTTATGAGCCAGTTTCACATCCTTTGTCTGTTTAAGCCTTAAGAAGATCTTACAGAGCTTAGTAGTGTCAGGACCGAGATTAGCATCTCCAATTTATAGGCCAGAAATGGAACTCAGAGAGGTCAGCTGATTGCCCAAGTCACACAGCTCGTCAGTGCCAGAGGACTAGCCCAGGTCTCCTAACCCCTAGCTCCAGGGCCGTACCCTGAACACAGAGACAAGTACCACGCAGATCTCTGTAGCTGATTAGTCACTGCTGCCCAGGACCCACCTCTGCATTCCTAAAAGCACACCACCCCAGGCAGGGCCTGCCTCAGAGAGTTCAGAAACACAGACAGAAGCCTGTTGCCAGAGGACAAAACTGTCAGTCCTCCTAATCAGAGCACAGGCTGGGAGCACGGGCCCTGTGGGAGACAGTGCCCAGTGACCTACCACTCACCCTGTTGCAGAACCTTCTGGAAGGTGAGCTTTGCCAGGGGGAGGGGCTGGGGAAATGGCTGGAGAGGGAACCCTCTGAGGGGACGTCTTGTGAAGGGTGACAGAGCCGGGCTTCAGTCCCCCTGCCCTGTATTTTCCTTCATCCCTCCCCCAAACCATCCAGGATACAAGAAAATTGGGGTTACAAGTAGTCTTCTTCCTCCTCTTCTTGATCCATTTCTCTCAGGATCCCCAGCCTCCTCTGCTTCTCCTTCCTTCCCTTTCTCACCACCTGTCTCAGTCCCTACCCCCTCTCCCTAGTCTTCTCTTTCCAGCTTGCCCCTTCCAGGAGGACTCCCCACTGCTTGCTTGGTATTCCTGTCCACTCCTGCCCCTGCGTCCCTGAGCTGACAGAAAAATACAATAAACTTACTGTAAAGAAGATGCTCTTCTTCGTGTGTCCGTGTGTGTATGTGACAGACAGGCAGACAGACAGACTCTTCTCTGGGCACCTGGATCTTCTGGATCAGACCCAGAGGAGAGGTTGCCAGGCTTGCCAGGGGAAGGAGATGAAGTTTCCCCGCGGGGGAGGGGGGGGCGGTTAGGGGAAGGGGGGATTCTTTGGGGGCTGATTACCCACCTGCCCACCCCACAGGGCCCTGTGTGTGCTGGGGCCCCAGACTTTGTAATCCTGCGCTGGGGCTGTACTGAGGGCGAGGATGCAGGGTTGTGTGTGCGCTACACACGCATGTGTGCGGGAGAGAAAAAGGACCAAGAGAAACTGTAATGTGTGCCTGCCAATTGTGTGCATCCCCAACACAAGTGTGAGTTTGTGTTCCAGGAGGAGGAAGCGATATGTGTGTGTGGGGGGGTGCATTGAGACCTGTGTCCCCCCACCCCCCAGAAGCCCCAGCTTCAGCACAACCTCCAGCACTTGCCCGTCTGAGCTGCACCCCCGGGCGGGGCGCAGCCCTCGCGGATACACACAGTGACACATGCTTCCTCCTCCCCGAACACCACCAGCTGCCTCTCTGAGCTGGTGTTCGTGTGGAAAACCGGGGTGGGGTGGAGGCAGGACACGAACCGTCTCACCAATGAAGCCGGTTCCCCGCCAGCGTCCTCGCCCCCTCCCTGCCGGCGCCTTCCCCGCCCCTCCCCCTCCAAGTCGCCGCCGTCCAGTTCCCCGCCCCGCACTCGCCCCCGCGCCCCCCCACCCCAGCCGCTCCCGGCCGGCCCCTGACCCGGGGCTCACGGGAGGCGCGCCTCCGGGAGACGGGGGCTCCCACAGACCTGGGGTGGGGGGCAGAGACTGAGTGAGCGGCGGGCCGAGCCCGGGAGGCTGGGACCGAGGGTGGGGGGGAGGGAGGCCCGGAGGGAAGGAGGGAGGGAAGGAGGAGGGCGGGCGAGCTGGAGCCGGCAGGCGGCGGGAGCCCGGGCGAGCGGCGTCGGGAGTGCGGTCTCCATGGCAGTGCCGGGCGCAGCCAGAGGTAAGACGACCCCGGCCCTGTCCCCCATGCGGCCCCCTCTCCGCCTCCCCCCTTCCCCCCCCCCCAGCCGCCTCCTCTCCCCTCCGGCCAGCCCCTCCTCCCCAGCCACCTGCTGTCACTGCCCCGGAGAACACGGTGGGTGGTGGGAGGGAGGAGCCGCCTGACCTTAACCCGTCACCCCGAAGGGCGAGGGACCCCTGTCCGCGGTGGAGTCCCCCAGATCCCCTCTCCCACCTTCCTCTGATCTTTCTCTGCCCTTCACCTCCTCCTCTGTCCTTCACATCCTTCCTGCCTCCCTCCCTCTCTGACTCCCCATCTCTTTCTTCCACAGCCCACCCGCTGGGCCTGGGTGGGGGTAGGTGGGAAGGGGTGCAAGGCTGTAGGGGAGAGTAGTGGGGGGGGCGCTTCTGACCAATTCCTTCCACCTCCCTCTGGCTGGCCATTGCCATGGCAACTAGGGTGTACTGGGCTCCGGAGGGAACAAAGGTGGGGGGTGGACTAGGACCTCTCAGGGAGGGCAAGAATCTGAGGTTCTTCCACAGGAAGTAGACCCTCTCACTGCTGTGCCCCATTTTTACCCCTGTTCCCCCCCCTCCCCAAGCCGTTAGCTCATCCTTCTTGCCTCCACTCAGTTCAGGGCTTCCCCTGATTTCCTCTTAGCCCCCTCCCCAGGGCTCACTGAAGCTCAGCTTCTCGAAATTCAGGACTACCCGCCTTCCCATCAGAGGGAAACTGAGGCTGGGGCAGGAGAGGAAAGAGTGGAGGTCTACCAGTGGGAGTCAGCACCTTATTGAACATGGGGCTTTTCTTCTCAGCCTCCCTGTTTCCTGCTTCCTCCTTCCATACCACCCCTCTTGGCTCTCAAGCCTCCTTTCCAGGGGTCTCTGGAGGTTTCCTTCTATTTTCAGATACTATCACTTTGCCCCCTCTTTCTTTCTCTTCTGCTCAAACTCTCCTCCTTCCCCCTAGTTCCCCATCTTTCCATTTCTGGATGCTTCTGATGTCAGCAGTTTCCCCGCCTTCGGGTTCCCTAGCCCCCCCTCCCCTTGGTCCCAGCCTCCTTTCTCCCATCTTCCCAGATCCCTGGTGAACTAGAGGGGGATCACACGGGCTTGGGGAAATGGGGCTGAGCACCAAGGCCCCCTGGGCCCAGGAGCCAGAATGCTGGGGAGGAGCTGAGATAGCATACATATCCCAGTTTACCCTGAACCCTCAAAAAAGAAACAAGTCGTGCACCTGGCAGCAATAGCTCTGAAGAGAGATTCAGGGACTTAAGAAGGGACCTGGGAATGCCAGAGGGAGGAAAAAGGGCTGAAAGGGATAGGAGACAGGAGGTCAGAACACCTTCTTTCCTGACAGTCAAGAAAGCAGGGCTCTTACCTGTGTGGGCTGTGTGACTGTCCATCTGATTTAAGGCAAGAGAATTTTCTAAATGACCCCATGACCCCTAGTAGTCAGTTATTTCTATAGTTTCAAGAGAAGGGGGTGCGAGAAGTCAGTTGGAGAACAGCCTAGGCCCTACCTTTTGCCCTCCCCCTCCCACATGTCATTTCTCCCTTGCAGTTTGTCCAGGTGGCTGAGCCTCACCCGACACACACACCCCTTGGGGCACCCAGAAGATCCCTGACTGGTCAAGAACCAGAGGAAGAAGAGACCCGGAAGTCCCGGCATGGGGACCAGAGCTCCTCAGCCAGCCTTGTAGTTGGGAAAGCATTCTGCTTGCCTCCCCTATCAACCACAGGGATACTTCGGGAAGGTTCCCACCCAATATGGAGGCTGAGGACCACCTCTGCTGACCCTCAGTCTCCTCCCCTGCCCTCCGCACCGCACCTTAGCTGGGTCAGTCATGCGATGCTGAGCAGTAGGGTAGGCCGCTGGGCGGCCTGCTCCACCACAGGGCAGAGATCGGGCGCATCATGGGTGTGTGTGTGAGTGGGGCTCCTGGGTGAGACCTAGCCCCCACCCCCAGGAGTTCAAGGGGGGTGGGGGGGCCGAGGATATAGGATGGCTCGGGGAGGGGCAGGGGCAGAGGAGGCCTCCCTGCGCTCAAACGCATTGTCCTGGCTGGCCTGTGGGCTCCTGGCGCTGCTGGCCAATGCCTGGATCATCCTCAGCATCTCGGCCAAGCAGCAGAAGCACAAGCCGCTGGAGTTGCTGCTCTGCTTCCTGGCGGGCACACACATACTCATGGCGGCCGTGCCGCTCACCACCTTCGCCGTGGTGCAGCTCCGGCGCCAGGCCTCCTCCGACTATGACTGGAACGAGAGCATCTGCAAGGTGTTTGTGTCCACCTACTACACACTGGCCCTGGCCACCTGCTTCACAGTCGCCTCCCTCTCCTACCATCGCATGTGGATGGTGCGTTGGCCCGTCAACTACCGTCTCAGCAACGCCAAGAAGCAGGCGCTGCACGCCGTCATGGGCATCTGGATGGTCAGCTTCATCCTCTCTACGCTGCCCTCCATTGGCTGGCACAACAACGGCGAGCGCTACTACGCCCGCGGCTGCCAGTTCATAGTCTCCAAGATTGGCCTGGGCTTTGGCGTCTGCTTCAGCCTCTTGCTACTTGGGGGCATTGTCATGGGGTTGGTCTGTGTGGCCATCACCTTCTACCAGACGTTGTGGGCCCGGCCCCGGAGGGCTCGGCTGGCCCGGCGAGCGGGGGTGGGGGGCGGGGCCAAGGGGGGTGGGCCAGGGGCGTTGGGTACCCGGCCAGCCTTTGAGGTGCCAGCCATTGTGGTGGAGGATGCCAGAGGGAAGCGGCGGTCCTCGCTGGACGGCTCCGAGTCGGCCAAGACATCCCTGCAGGTCACCAACTTGGTCAGCGCCATCGTCTTTCTCTATGACTCACTCACAGGGGTGCCCATCTTGGTGAGATTGGGGTCCCCTGCCTGCTCTTCCCAATATCCAGGCCCCAGCACAATCACCTGACCTCCAAGTCCATCCGCCATACAGCAGCTCTGCCATCCACCTTCCTCTCTTCTGCCCACCCCCGCTAGATCTGTGAGCCCCCCACCTCCATCATCCATCTCCTCGTTCCCATTACCCCCAGCCTCGTTGTCTGTTTTCCAGTTTCTACTACTCCACTCCACCACCCATCCTCCAGCTCCACCATCTATCCTGCGGCTCCACGCTTCGGCCCCCAGCCCTACCATCCAGCAGCCCAGCTCCAGTCTCCAGTCCCTAACACTCTTGGGATATACCACAGGGTCTCTGAGCACTCCGGTGGAAAGCCCAGAGAGCTCACCCCACCACCCCCGCTTTTTGCATCCCCATCTAGTCCCGATTCCCAGATTTCTCTCTGTGTTCAACTTTTCTGTACCACGTCTGCTTCTGTCCCTCTGGACCTCAGGGCTTTGTCTCCAGTCCTTGCCCCCGACCTTCCTCTGAATCAGGCCCTTGCCCTCTGTTCGTCCCATCACCACCTCCGACTTTGCCTCTGTCCTGAGCCTCTGTGAACTGGGCCATCCCTTCCTTCTTGCCCAGCCACTGCACTAGAAGCCTGGATCCGGGGCCCAGGGGGACCTCTGGGCGCTGGGTCGTGACCCCGCGCCATTCCCCATCCTCCCGCTAGGTGGTGAGCTTCTTCTCCCTTAAGTCGGACTCGGCCCCGCCGTGGATGGTGCTGGCTGTGCTGTGGTGCTCCATGGCACAGACGCTGCTGCTGCCCTCCTTCATCTGGTCCTGCGAGCGCTACCGGGCCGACGTGCGCACGGTGTGGGAGCAGTGCGTGGCCATCATGTCCGAGGAGGAAGGCGACGACGGTCAGCGGAGGGACTGGGCTTTGGCTTTCCCGGGCTTCGGCTCCCTTTTCTGCCGGCCCTTCCCTGTGTGGGGACGGGCTGCCCTGGAGTGCCCCCTGCTGGACGGAACCGGCGCCGCCCGTGGGCTGACTCCCTTTCCCTAATCCCGCACCCCGATGTACACCCATCGCTTCCTTCTGCGCCGAGGGCTCCCTCCACCCGGCGGCGGCTTCCCTCTGGAAGCCCACACTACCCAGCTCTGCCTCCACTCTCCAGGCCGAATGCCTGAGAAACAGTCCAGAGTCCTAACGCAACCGTAAAGGAAGGCTGTGGAACTAAGGGGACGCTAAGCTCCCTGAGAGAGACCCCCAGCTATAGGGACAGTTCTTGGGGTGGGCTTGCAGCTGTTTCAATAAACATGTCTATATGTATGGAGCACTAGGGACTTAGCAATGAATGCAACAGACGTTAGACACTCTTGCTTTTCCTCTTGGAGCTTATAGGCTCGTGGGAACAGGATTCTCCCGGGAGCTTGTAAAGGGGGCAGGAGGCTTTAAAGGGGGTGGGGGTGGGGAGGGGAGTGGGCATTCCCTGTCTGTAACCACCCTGCCCCTTTTCTCTCCTAGATGGGGGCTGTGATGACTATGCAGACGGCCGAGTGTGCAAAGTGCGCTTTGATGCTAATGGTGCCGCAGGACCAGGGGGCAGGGACCCCTCCCAGGTGAAGCTGCTGCCTGGAAGGCACATGCTCTTTCCCCCTCTTGAGAGGGTCCACTACTTACAGGTATGGGGCTAGGGAGTGCACCTCCTGTTCTGGGTACCCCCTTACTACCTGTCTCCAATCTCTGCTGACCATCCTGACTCCCCACTCCCTAGCCCTGGCCTGCAGGGCACCTAAGGGGTAGGTGAAAGAAACGTGTGGCAAGAGAGGCTCCCCTTCAGACCTCTCAGAACCAGGTTTGCCCATCACAGGATGTTTTCCAAAAGTTTAAGGGGGTGGGACCATCTTACCGAGTCCCTACTTTGGTTCCTGCCTCTACCCCTGCTTGCTCCCTATAGCACCTCTGGGTCTGCCGGCTCCTCTCCCCAGGTCCCTCTGTCCCGCCGTCTGTCCCACGATGAGACCAACATCTTCTCTACTCCTCGGGCACCAGGCTCCATCCTGCATAAGTGGTCATCCTCTGATGACATCCGGGTCCTCCCGGCCCAGAGCCGAGCCCTCGGGGGCCCTCCTGAGTACCTGGGACGAAGACAAAGGCTGGAGGATGAGGAGGATGAGGAGGAAGCTGAAGGTGGGGGGCTAGCCAGCCTTCGCCAATTCTTGGAGGGTGGGATGTTGGGGTCAGGTGGGGGACCCCCACGGGGTCCTGGCTTCTTCCGGGAAGAGATCACCACTTTCATTGATGAGACACCTCTGCCTTCTCCGACTGCTTCGCCAGGGCCCTCTCCTCGCCGGCCCAGGCCCCTGGGCCTCTCACCCCGCAGGCTCTCCCTTGGGTCCCCTGACAGCAGAGCCGTTGGACTTCCTTTGGGGTTAAGTGCAGGGAGACGCTGCTCCCTGACAGGAGGTGAAGGGAGTGCAAGACCTTGGGGAGGATCCTGGGGCCCAGGTAACCCCATTTTCCCCCAGCTGACCCTGTGAGCCCAAGTGGGCCTGCGGGACTCAGGGGAGGGGCCCTGAGTAACACCAGTTCTGGCCCTAAGCCTAGGGCAGCTGCCTCCAGACTCCGTGGAGGTGGGCACTGGATCTGGGGCCTGGAGCCCCCTGCTGTCTCCCATCTCAATGACCAGATGCCCTAACTCACCTTCCATCACCCTTAGCAAACCGTATTAAAGCCTGAAGTGTTACCATGGAAACCTCGGTGTCCTGTGTGCTAGGGTGGCAGAGGGTATGGTGGGAGGCTCGGGGGTGGAAAGGCTCATAAAGGACAAAATAGAGCAGGGGCAGTGACCAGAGGCCCAGAAATACACGTGGAAAAAGACAAACTCAAACATGAAGACATACAGAGGGACAGGCTTATAATAAGAGCATCTTGTGGCAACCCTGTCGGGACCCCTCTCACTCCTGAGAGCTTTTTCTGTATCCTTGATTAATAAACTTCTGTCACTTTACTCACACACACACACACACACACACACACACACACACACAAGAGCATCTTGTGCTGGGCATGGGGAGACAATCGAGTTTGCTGCTTTGGGGTGTGAAGGATCTCTGTCCGGGTTTGTGGAAGTAGTTTCAGAGTGTGATTCCATGTGCCATGCCCCAACTCTCCTTCCCCCAAATCCACCTAGGCCTCACTTTCTGGGCAGGAAAGGATTTGGGCCTGAGTTGGTGTCACAAGCCCACATCCCATGCTGCATTCTAAGGCTCATTTTGCAAAAGTGGGTGTGGGTAGATGTGTGGGAGGCATCCACTCTCCTTGTCCTGGACCCAAGAGTGGGGGTGGGGGAGGCACAGAGCGGAGGGGAACAGAGCTGCAGTAGTTACTCTGAGACCGGGGGCCTCAGGGGTTGGAGTCAAGGGTCCGAAGAGGCTCCCCATGCTGTTTTCCAAAGCACCAGTCCCGCTCCAGTGCCAGCCGTTTGCCATCTGCTCTTCAGGGCCTGTTTCTCGTCCCACACCGTCCCTCGTCTTAAAGACTGCTGTCTCCACTTTCTGCCAGGCTTCCCGACGTCTCTGGCTCTCGTATTGGCCTCTCCCAGGGCTGAGCCTGGGCCGCATCGGCTCTCCTTGGCTCCCGCTCATTCCTTCTCTCTTCCTCTCCTCCCTCCTCTCCATCTCTCCTTCCTTTCCCCTCCCTCTCCCTTCCCCCTTCCCTCTCTCTCTCTCCCCCTCTCGGCTCCCGCATTCCGCTTCGGCAGCCGGCCGGCGCCCCTGGCACCATGCTCCGGCTCCTCCGGTTGCTGCTGCTGCTGCTGCTGCTGCCTCCGCCGGGGTCCCCCGAGCCCCCAGGCCTGGCCCCGCTGTCCCCGGGGGCGCCCCCGCAGGCCCCGGACTTGCTCTACGCCGACGGGCTGCGCGCCTACGCGGCCGGGGCTTGGGCGCCGGCCGTGGCACTGCTGCGGGAGGCGCTGCGGAGCCAGGCGGCGCTGGGCCGCGCGCGCCACGACTGTGGGGCGCGCTGTGCGGCCGAGCCGGGGGCCGCGCTCCCCGCCGTGCTGCTTGACGCCCCGGGGCCTGACTCCGGGCCAGGCCCGGCGCGGGGGACCTGGGAGCGGCTGCTGCTCCGCGCGGCGCTCCGCCGGGCCGAGTGCCTGACCCAGTGCGGGGCGCAGAGGCTGGGCCCCGGGGGCGCGGCGCGGCTCCGCGTGGGGAGCGCGCTGCGGGACGCCTTCCGCCGCCGGGAGCCCTACAACTACCTGCAGAGGGCCTACTATCAGGTGCGGGAGCCGCCCGGGCCCCTTCGGGGATCCCGCCCCGACCCACGCTGCGCCGCTACTTGGAGCTCGCCGGGAGAGGGCGGAATGTCGGCGCCCGGGACTCCGGGGGGA
>NC_138373.1:72556111-72574399 GCF_054177405.1 Leptonychotes weddellii
GCAAGGCTGAGGAGCCGGGAGGCCGGGCGTGGGGGGGGGGGGCGGGCAGTGGACGCTGCGCAGCTACCAGTTCGGTAGCTATAGCCTACGTGGCTGCGGGGGGGGGGGGGGGGCGGGGGGCTGGCCACACACACCTCAGCCCAGGGTCCTAGAGACCAGCGGGTTTTGCTGGTGGCTCAGGTCTCCCCCACTTCCCCACCTCACTTAGCCATCAATTGCACCTTGTCTCCCAAACGGAAGCCCTGAGGTCCCTCTGTCAATACCGCACCCACTCCAAAGTCTTCAGACCCCTCTTCTCTGAGCTCCCCCGGCATACTGGTTTCTAGGGGCGCTGGAGGTTGGGAAGTGGGCAGTTCTGACTGACAAGTCTTCCAGAAAGCTCTGGCGCAGTTCCAGGTGTGTGTGTGTGTGTGTGTGTGGCCGGGGGGGGGGGGGTCGCGAGTGAGCCAGCAGAGGTCCAACACCCCTACCTGAGGGCACTGACTCCCTCATCCTTCGTGCTCCTCAGCTGAAGAAGTTGGACCTGGCAGCTGCCGCAGCACACACCTTCTTTGTAGCAAACCCAACACACTTGCAGATGCGGGAGGACATGGCTAAGTACAGACGCATGTCTCGGGTGCGGCCCCAGAGCTTCCGGGACCTGGAGACACCGCCACACTGGGTGAGACCCCTTGGCCAGATACACAGGGTTCACTGGACTGGGACCTGTGTGGCTCAGGCATCAGGAGACCTGGGTACTGTCCTCAGTAAGCCTGGATGGAGAGTCCCTCTCTGGGGCTTGGTTTTCTTCCCGAGGATCACTAAAGTCCCTTGTTCAACCATTCTGATCCCGAGGCCCACCCTATATTCCCCAAGGTGAAGTGGGACGTGGAGCCCACACCCCAGATGAGACCAACACCCCTCCCTTTCTTTCTGCCTCCCAATCTTGTCTGGCACCCTGCCTCCAGGAGCTCAGGTGACTGCCCACTCCCCTCCCCCATAGGCAGCCTATGACGATGGCCTGGAGCTACTGGGGCGCCAGGAGGCAGGACTGGCACTGCCCAGGCTAGAGGAGGCCCTGCGGGAGAGCCTGGCCCAGATGGAGAGCTGCCGGGCTGGCTGTGAGGGGCCCGAGGAGCAGCAGAGGGAGGAAGAGGAGGAGGAAGGGGCCGGGAGCCAGGGGGGCCTCTATGAGACCATTGCAGGTAATAGGGATGCGGGTAATGGGGATTCCCGGCCCCACAGAGAGGAGCGTCACAAGCTCAATGGGTGACGTGTGTTGTCTGCAGGGCACTGGATTCGGGTCCTGCAGTGCCGGCAGCGCTGTGTAGGGGACACGGCCACGCGTCCTGGACGCAGCTTCCCTGTCCCTGACTTCCTTCCCAGCCAGCTGAGGCGGCTTCACGAGGCCCATGCTCAGGGTCAGTTGGGGAAGGCTGGGCGCTGGGGGTGATGTGGGTTGGAAACAGGGGAAGTGAAGGTTTGTCTCTGATGATATCCTGAGCCCCATCTCTCCATCCCTCCTGTCTGTCTCTGGATCTGTAGTTGGTCAGGAGGACTCTCATTTGCTCTCCTTTGGTGCCATTGTGGGAAGCTCAGGAGATGGGTCCCAGGGCTCCTTCTGCCCTTGCGGCTTCTCACCTTCCTTTAACTCCCTTCTCTCTTCCTCCCCTTTGAACTCTGCCTATCCAGCTCAGGTATGTTTGAGTAAGCTTTGGAAAGAAGCAATGGATGAGTGTGCCTGCCAGTTGGGATGGGGGCTTTGGAGTTGTTTGGCATCGGGAGACCACCTTCTCTGGCTCTGCCCAGGGACCACTGTCTTTCTCAGTCTCTGTGCCCCACCCTGCCCTATTACTGTATCTCCAGTGGGGAATCTGTCCCAGGCTATGGAAAATGTCCTGAGTGTTCTGCTCTTCTACCCGGAGGATGAGCCTGCCAAGAAGGCTCTGAACGAGTACCAGGCCCAGCTGGGAGAGCCGAGACCTGGCCTCAGGCCAAGAGAGGTAACCCTCTGCTCCATACTTACCCTAAATCAAATAGACCTGAGAAGTAACCTGGACTCTGTACCCCCTTTTAGTCACCGCAGGCAACCCCAAGTCCAGCATCTGATTTGTCTCCCCTCCCTGCTCCCCACTGCAGACTCGACTTTCTGAGTCCAGGTGGCAGCCCATCCCCCCTTGCCTTCACCTCACCCCCCTTATGTGCCCTCCTGTGCCACAGTCATATGCGCATAACCCCCCCCACCCCCCACCTTGAGCCCAGATGCCCTAAAGCTGTTGAACAGGAAGGCACATGGAAGGGTTTAGGAGCATGCAGGCTGTCCTCTAGAACCGGGGGCTGCCAGGCTCTCCTCCAGCCTTAACTTCCCTGCCCCACTCTACTTCTCCTTGTCTCACCCCTTTCTCCCTGCTCCCACCCTGCCTCAGGACATCCAGCACTTCATCCTTCGATCCTTGGGGGAGAAGAGACAGCTCTACTATGCCATGGAGCACCTGGGGGCCAGCTTCAAGGATCCTGTGAGTATCTCCCCTTGTCCCCATCCTGCCGCTCAGTGCTCCCCCAGGAGGAAGAGAACAGTGATGCCCTACATTTGTGTCACTGTGGTTTGCAACAAGGCTTCCCATTTCCCACACCCCTGGGAGGCTTGGAGAGGCGTCTGCAGTATCTCAGGGACAGAGGCAGGTACCTGTAGGAGAGGGCCACTTTGGGGTCATGCAGGCCTAAGTGTTGGTCTCTTCTCTGCCATAAACAAGCTCTGGACCTTCACTTGCCTCAGCCTCAATTTCCTTACCTGTAAAATGGGCACATCAGATCTATCTCATAGAGTGCTTGACGCCGTATCATTTGCTACATGGTAGAGAAGGCTCTGCTCTTGCTGCTGCTTTGGTTACTGTTCTTTGGTGGTAGTTATGAGGAAACTGAAGGGCAGAGGGTTTGTTCACTGCTAGGACAATAACGTAAGGCATTTTCTCAACCGTCTTGGCACCACTGACATTTTTTACCTGATCATTCTTTGTAGGGGAGAGGAAGGGGGCTTGCCTAGGCATTGTGGGATGTTCAGCAGCTTCCCTGGCCTCTGCCCAGTAGATGTCAGTAGCATTCTCTGAGTCATGACAATCAAAAATGTTTCCAGACGTCGCCTAATATCCCCTGGGGGGGGGTTGCAAAATGTCCCTGGTTGAGAACTGCTGGCTCAAAGCGTGGGCTCTAAAGCTAGTTCAGTATGTATGTATGTATGTATGTTAAGTAGGCTCCACACCCAACATGGGGCTGGAACTCGGGACCCCAAAATCAAGAGTCACATGCTCTACAACTGAGCCACGAGGTGCCCCTCTAAAGAATCCCAAATCTGTCGCTTACTAGCTGTGTGATCTTGGGCATGTTACTTTACCTCTCTGTGTCTTAGAGTCTTCAACTGCAAAATGGGCACGTTAATACAATGTGTTTCATTAAAACTATCGTGAACGTTACATGATGAATCTCCATGCACTCCACTTCCGTGGATGAAGCTGTTAGAAAAGCACCTGACAAATAGTGCTTCGTGGGCAGTTGTTGCTAGAGTTTGGCCCAACTCCTGGGGCTCCCGACAACGAGTCCAGGGCTTGTCCCACCTCTGCCTTCCTCTCTGGAAGCAGGAGGACCTTAATGTAGATCAGAGTCTAATAATGTCAGGGATTTGGGCTGGACTTGGGTGACGGCGCTTTTCCTGACTCTCCCAGGATCCCTGGACCCCAGCAGCTGTCATCCCTGAGGCACTGAGAGAAAAGCTCAGGTAGGAGACGCCCTGTGGTAGGAGGGGCCTGGCTGGAGCTGGAAGGTGGGGGAGGGCATCTTGGGAGGTCCGGGGAAGATGGGTCCGGACTGGCGGGCACATGCACTGAGCATGTCTCTCACCCCTGAGAGAGGATCAAGAGAAGAGGCCTTGGGACCATGAGCCGTCACAGCCAAAGCCCTTGACTCACTGGAAGGGTAGGTTTCTGGGAGAGCAGGAAGCAGGAGCCCCGAGGGCCTGGGGGGCCGCCAGCCGCACGGCTGGGCCTGCCCTCAGGGGGAGCTCAGCCCCCTCTGCCCTGTCCCTTCCCCCGCAGATGTGCTTCTCCTGGAGGGAGTAACCCTGACCCAGGATGCAAGACAGCTGAATGGGTCCGAGCGGGTGGTGTTGGACGGGCTGCTCACCCCGGCCGAGTGTGGGGTGCTGCTACAGCTGGCCAAGGTAAGAAGACCTGTGAGTAGGTGGCACCGTCGGCTAGTTAGGGACCTCAGGCACAGCCCGCCTGCCCCCTGTTCTGCCCTCTCTGGTTCTCCAGAGGCACTGCCCTTGTCCCCTACCCCGCACGGCGGTGGACACGTTCCGTTTCTCTCAACTTAGCCGGCCTGGGGTGGATGGATACTCTTTACAAAGGAATTTTGCTAGAAATTGGTAGGAAGAACAAACCAAAAAACGTAAAGGCATAAAAAAGGGTGAGTGTGCAGGTGAGAATTCCCTGGTTAGCCAAGAGTTTAATTATCGGCTTGGCCAGTGGTGGAGCGGACATAGAGGCTACTTTCCCCATCCGTTGCATCCCCTGCTGGTTTGGGTTGAATGATCCATATTCACTAGGTGAAGCCCGCCATTTGGGGAAGCTTCCATCTTCATTCTAGGTTAACCTTCCCTCTACACACACTCACTGAGTATCTGCTGCATACTCAGAACTACTAGGTTCCAGGGAGAGGGAGATGAGCACAGATGTGCATTCAGGAGCTCACTGTACAGAGAAGGAATCAGACGTGGAGACACATCACTAGAGCGAGGGCTAAGTTTGCTACAAGAAGCATGTACCCATCCAAATAGGAACGCTGAAATGCCAAATCACAGAAGGCTTACGGGGCGGGGGGAGCATTTGAGGGGGTCATTTGAGCTCAGTCTTTTTTTAAAAATTATTTATTTATTTATTTATTTGAGAGAGAGGGTGCACACACGCCCATGTGCGGTGCGTGCACATGGCAGGGGAGGGGCAGAGGGAGAAGCAGACTGCCCATTTAGCGGGGAGCTGGCCACAGGCACTTGATCCCAAGACGCGATTCCAGGACCCCAGGATCATGACCTGAGCCCAAGGCAGATGCTTAACCGCCTGAGCCACCCAGGCGCCCCTTGAGCTCAGTCTTAAGGATGAGTTAACAAGGCAGAGAAGGGGAGGAGAGCCAGGCCGTAAGGAAGAAGAATGGGGGGGATGGTCTCTGACAACTGCAGTAGAATACAGGAGCTAAGGGCTTGGGCCAGCCCCAACAGTGGTTAGCTGGGTGACCTCGTGCAATATATTTTATTTTATTTTATTTTTTTAAAGATTTTATTTATTCATTTGAGACACAGAGATACAGAGAGAGAGAGGGAGAAAGCATGAGCAGGGAGAGAGGCAGAGGGAGAGGGAGAAGCAGGCTCCTTGCTGAGCCAGGAGCCCGATGTGGGGCTTGATCCCAGGACCCTGGGATCATGACCTGAGCCGAAGGCAGACGCTTAACGATCTGAGCCACCCAGGCGCCCCACGTGCAATGTATTTTAATGTCTCTGAGCCTCGTTTCTTCATCTATAAAATGGGGCTAAATACAGTGGGTTCTTTTGGGGTTGTTGTGAGGACCCTGGTAGTACTTGGTAAGGCTGTTGGAAGAATATAAAAAGCCCTCACGATTAGCTGGCGCTGTGTCATCCGGCTGTAGGTTATCCAGAGGAGGTAGAGGGGAGAGAAGCCGGAGGTGGAGGCACGGGGCGAGATGGCGAAGGGCCTTCTGTCCCCTGCCAAGGAGTTTGTGGACCGTGGACAACTTATCGGAGAATTTAAGGAGGGGTTAGGTTTTAAGTCCTCATGCATTAGCAGGAGCAGGGTCTGGAGTCACCATCCTGCAGAACCGGTAGATCCCTCTAGAGGCACTGTGGAAATGCACTGGGAGAGGAAAGCAAGGAGGGGAGGCTTCTGGGGTGATGCCGGAGTGCTACTGCCTTAGGTTAGGTCCTCATTTCAAGGAAATGAAGAGAGGCGGACAGTTGAGAAATATTTAGAAAGTCAAAGATAGAGAAGTTCAGCACTAAATCTGTGTGGGAGACAATGGATGAAAGGATGGAGTCAGGGATAACTCCCAAGTATCAGCCCTTCTTTCTGTTCCTCCATCGCACTGGATTCATTCTGGCCTCAGGACCTTTGCACTTGTGGTTTCTGCTGCCTGGAACATTTTTTTCTCTCACATATTCAAGTGGCTTCTTTATATCATTTGCTTTCAATTTAGATGTCATTTCACTCATCAATTAGCTGTCCCCTAACCACTGCCTGGGCACTCTCAAGGTTGTAGCCCTATTTTAATTTTTTAAATACCCTTTATCCCCATCTGAATTGATCTGGTTTGTTTGTTTGTTTGTTTACTCAAAATATAAACCACATGAGAGCAGGGACCTTTTCATGTTCATGGTTGTATCCTCAGTGCCTAGAATATAGGAAGTGCTCAGTACATATTTGTTGAACGAATAAATACAAGCATGGAAGGTTAGATGGCTTGGGTGAGTAGGTGGTCTCTCAGAGATAGGGTTTATACACAGGGTAACTGGGTAGGGGTTGCAGAAAGCAGACAAAAGAATAGGTGTCAGGAAAGGGACGCCCAAATACCAGGAGACCCCCAGGTAATGAGACTCGTGGAGGTGGTTGGGTAGTTGGGGCTCAGCATCAAGGGTTGTCACATTCTCCAAGAGTGTGTCAAGGGTGTCAGAGAGAGGCACCTCGGCTGTCTCCCCACGTCGAGCCAGCCGGGACCCAGCTGACTCTCAAACTTCCTGCTAGCGCCCTGTTTCTGGAGAGACTCCTCTATCCTTGGCTCATCAGGAACGAATGATCAAGCCCTTCCTGCCCCCTTTCCCCAACGGCTCTTACCCTCTCAGAGGCCCCTTCCCCACTCTAGGAAGCTCTCCAGAGCTCTGGGCACAGCCCCCTCAGCCAGTGGGATTCCAGATCTTTACCAGAGAGTGACAATATAGACCTGAAGATAGTCGTTCTGTGGGAAGGGGCAGCAGCTCAGGGAAGGGAGCCAGCATGGAACCCTGGGGGCTTCTAACCTCTTCCGGGGAGTGGGAGGATTGGAGGAAGGTCTTGCAGCCCTGTGGGCAGTGAGGTGGGGGATGGCTGGGACCCGGGGAGTGAGACTCCCCAGCCACCTCTCTCCCTCCACAGGACGCTGCCGAGGCCGGAGCCAGGTCTGGCTATCGTGGCCGCCGCTCCCCTCACACCCCCCATGAGCGCTTCGAGGGGCTCACAGTGCTCAAGGCTGCACAGGTAAGAGGAGGCTCCCATGCTCTGGTCTGATGCCCAGAACCAGAGAAGAGGGTACGCAGGAGGCTGGGTGCCCGCGCCTGGGCCTCTCCCGTGGACTGAGAGCACCTGAGTCCCCTGCCTAGAGTTGAGGGCAGTGGGAGGGGAGGTGTTCTGAGACCTCGGGACCTGGGTGATGGTCACGGAGCCAATGGAAGGAGCAGTTTGGGCTGATGGACAGAGCTGGCTGCTGAGACCAAATCCGTGGGTGGAGAGCAATGGAAGTAGGGCAGGGGCTGGGGCAGGGCCACCCTTCTGTTGCCCCCTCCTTTCCCACCCTTCCTTTCCCTGCTTGCAGCTGGCTCAGGCTGGGGCCGTGGGCAGTCAGGGGGCTAAGCTGCTTCTGGAGGTGAGTGAGCGCGTGAGGACCTTGACGCAGGCCTACTTCTCCCCGGAGCGGCCCCTGCATCTTTCCTTCACCCACCTGGTGTGCCGGAGTGCCATAGAAGGTAACCACCAGGGAGCCTAGCTGTTCCTCCCCAACCCCGGGCCCCTGTTGGGCACTGCACCCCCCCCCGCATCCCCAAACCTGGTGGGCTTTCTGACTCCCCTGCCCGGGTGAGGGCTTGGCTCCTCTGTCCAGCCGTGATTCCCCGAAGCTGCAGGGGGAGTGTGGGCGGCAGTGGATGGGCACAGGGGCATGCAGCAGGCCCCTATGCTTCCCAGGAGAGCAAGACCAGCGCATGGACCTGAGTCACCCGGTGCATGCAGACAATTGTGTCCTGGACCCCGACACCGGGGAGTGCTGGCGGGAGCCCCCAGCCTACACCTATCGAGACTACAGGTGGGCAGCCCCCCCAGGGGTCAGGTGGGTGGGCCTGGGTTGGGGTCTCACTGCCTGCGCCTTCCTCCCTTTGCAGTGGGCTTCTCTACCTCAACGAAGACTTCCGCGGTGGGGACCTGTTCTTCACAGAGCCCAATGCGCTCACGGTCACAGTAAGCCGGGTGGGGGGCGTGGGGGTGTGGCGGGGACCCCAGCTGTGGGCTCTGAATTCAAAACAGGAGCTTCCCAGAGACAAATGCAGGGAAATGGCTGGGGCCCCCTTAACCCTTTCTTTCCTTTCTGGCTTCCCCTGCCCTCTCTACCATGTGTCTGGGTTTCGGGGGTTCTAGTAAAGGTTGATTACACCTCCCCGGGAGATCTCTTGTGGCCCTTCCAAACCCTGCCTTCAGTGTTTGCCTCACTCCCTCAAGGAGGGTGGATAAAGCGCAGGTCCCCAAGGCCCTAGTCCAGGTAGAAACCAGGGGCTGGAATTGGGCAGAAGGAGAGGGACAGTGATTTTGCATCATCTGCTGCTCTGTCTTACCCAGTTACCTCCTTCTCTGCTAACTGCCACCAGCTACCGATGATGCATGGCCTCTCTGAGGTAGAAAAATATCCCCAAGATCCTTATCCCCAGTACCCAGAGTCTGGTACTGCATTCATACCCTCCGATTGCTTCACACCTGGGATTCAAAGGTTGAGCAGGAAAAGTCAAGGCCTGGGCAGGGGGTGGGGAGGCCCTCCACGGAGCCCCCTTTCCTTTGGCTCTGACTCCTCTAGCCTCAGTCTGGCATTTGTGCTCCCCAAGTTGAGGCCAACTTCCCATTTCCCCCCAGGATGGTCCCTAAATTAAGGAATGGGAAGTGATGGGCAGGAGAGCTGAACTCTTTGCGCCCCGGCCCGCCACCTGCCGTAGGGAGTCAGGGCCAAGTGCTCTGAGAGCACCCATCTGTGGCGCTGAACCTGCCCTCATCCCTCAGGCTCAGGTTCGTCCTCGCTGTGGACGCCTCGTGGCCTTCAGCTCCGGTGGGGAGAACCCCCACGGTGTGTGGGCCGTGACGCGGGGACGGCGCTGCGCCCTGGCACTGTGGCACACGTGGGCGCCTGAGCACAGGGAGCAGGTGAGCAGCAGCCGGAGTAGGAAGGGCTGTCTCTCCTGGTGTGTGAAGGATGAGGGGCAGGGGCCGAGACGTCCCAGGGAGGGTCCTTGGGGGCAAGGTGATGCAGGAGGTTGGGCCAGACTCTCCTCCCTACTCCCCAGGAGTGGACAGAAGCCAAAGAGCTGCTGAAGGAGCCGGAGGAGGAGGAGGAGGAGGATGAGGAGGAAGAAATGCCCAGCAAAGACCCTTTCCCGGAACCCCCCAGCCGCAGGCTTCCGCGGGTCCAGGACAAGGCTGGGAAACCGCCTCGGCTCCGAGAGGAACTGTGAGGGACTGAGCCAGCTCCTTGGGGATGTGGCCACTTGACTTGTGAAGGGCCGCCTTGATGCCAGGACCCACAAGAAGCCCCCATGTGCTGGGAGCAGAACAGTGAGCTGTCTGTCCCTGCACCCCTACTACCTTGGGGACCACAAGGGCTGTCCAGCCCTGGACTCAGAGGACACTGCACAGACTAGCCTAGAGCTCACCAGGCCTGGCTGATGGACCTCCAGCCCGAGGACAGACCGAGGACACGATGCCTCCCTGGAAAGAAATGGCAGGGGAGAGGGCCTGACTGCTTCACGTGTGGAGGATGAGAGGGAGGCTAACCCCAGTGCCCTGTCCCAGCCTGTAATAAAGAACTGAAGATCCCTCAGTCAAGGGCCCAGACAAGGGTATCACGGTTTCTGTGGTGTCTGCAGTGGGCAGTGCCTGTGGCTGGCCTGGGAGGAGACAGGTGTCGTTGGGCCTCCCAGAGGCGGGGCCGCTCAAAGCCTGTGATTTGTCAGGGAAATCCCAGCCACCTGCTCCCCATATGCAAATGGACCCAGACCCAGACAGCTGCTCCCTGGGCCTCCAACTCTAAGCCCCGTCTTCCCTCTCCCAGCTTGGCCAAGACGTAGGGCCGCCTGATCCCTCGGGTTCCAGCCTTCACAACCCCAGCAGGACCCTGTGAGTCATGGGGGCAAGGAGTGGGCCAAATCCCAGATGGAAGCCAGGTCGGGGTTGAGCCCCACTTCCCACCCTTTGTCCACTCAAAGCAGGGGCCACCCTGTCCAGTCTTTTTCTCTGGATCCCCTGTACCTTCCCCGCCCCCAGATCAGACCCAGGGGCAGCTGGTTGGGGTTTGTTGAGAAGAAGGATTATCCAGATCAGTCCCATCTAATCTCAGCTCCTGCCTGTACCCTCCCCATATTCACCTGAACCTCCTTCCCCGCAACCCTGAACTTAGGGACGAAATCTTGGGTGTTGATAATGGGCTACCTCTCACCCTCATATTCTGGCTCCTGGGCTGGTTGCTAGGCACGCCCTGACTGCCACGATCAGCATTGGTGGGGGCTGGGGCAGGGGGTGGGGGCACTGGGCTGTGGTTGCTTCTCTTCTGTACCCCTCCCAAACCCCAACCTTTAATCCTCACAGCTTTGCTCTAATCCCAAGGGGCCTGATGCTCTTATCTCTGCCTACAGGGAGACTGGCCAGGGAAGCACCCCCTTCCACCCCTCCTCCCCCCGGGGCTTGTGGGGGGCTGCTCCTCTCTATAGCCCCAAACTCTTGCTCCCACCTAAGCTCCCCCCCGCCCCGGGCTGGGCCCAAGTCTGTCTGGAAGCCACACACCTCCCTTCCTGCCCTCTCTCGCTCCCTGCCTCGGCCCCCGCCGTTGCCAGCTGATTTCATTTGCCTGATGTTGTCGTCGTTGGCCCTACCTTCTCTGTCAGTGCCCCCCCCAACCCCCCCGGAGCTGGGGCCAGGCCAGGCCAGCTCCTCTGGCAGCAGAGCCGGGGCAGGTGACGGGCTGGCGTCGCAGCTGAGGGAGTAGAGAGGCGCCTGGGCACCGGAGCTGGAAACCCAGGAGAGGTCCAGTCAGAGTCCAAGTAAGAGGGAGCTGGCGCGGCTCTGCTGCCCGGGGCCGGGGCTGCAGGGAGGGCTCGGGCAGGGCCGGGCTTGGCGCACAGGACTCCACACGTGGAGGGGCTCGTGGGGAGCTGGTGCGGGCCCCCTCCCCCAGGCATCTCTCTACTTCTTGTAGTGGGCTGCAGGCCTGGAGTCTGGTGCGGGTGTGAGGGACAGGAACATGGCCTGGTGGGGACCCCCTACACCTACCCCATGTTCCTGACAGGAGCCGGAACTACCCCTCAACCTGTCAGCCATGGGGGAGATGGAGCAGCTGCGGCAGGAAGCAGAGCAGCTCAAGAAGCAGATTGCAGTAACCCCACAACTCTCCCACTGGGGGACCCCAGAAAACATGGAACCCAGGACACGAGGGAGTGTGGACCAGGGTGGTGGGTGGGGGCAGGAAGGAGGCCGGCTTTGCTCTTGAGTGAAACCTTAGAGACCCCTGACCTGGCAGGGACCAGAGACTTCCTGAACTTGGATCTCATATTTGAGGTGCCCCCCAAACCCTAGAGCCCCAAGCCCACCTACCTCAGAGGCCCATGCACCCACTACCCCCACCTTGCCCTTATGACCCCCTGATGACTGCTTTCCCCCGCAGGATGCCCGGAAAGCCTGTGCCGACATTACTCTGGCAGAGGTGAGACCTCCTGTCCCCCCCCCGCCCGAGGCAGGGCCAGAGGGGAGTGGAGGGGAGTGGAGGGGAGGGGAGCTCCCCGACCAGCAAGAACCTGGCGCCTGAGCTTTAGTACAACATGTCCTTGGAATGAGGAATGGCATTAATTAATTCATTCAACAAACATTTAGTGAGATCTGCTGTGGGCCAGGCACCTTATTGGAAGCTAAGGATGCAGATGCTGTCTCAGTCCTCAACCGTACAGTGAGGACGGTTATACCCCCTCACGGTGTGGCGAGGATGAAGAGGGACGGCACTTTGTAAATCATAAAGCCCTTATAGAGCAGTTTCTAGTTTTCTAATAGTGTATGTCATCAATTCTAAAGTCACATCTTTTCACATTTTGACATCTCTGAGATCAAGATGCAGCCCAAAATAGACGATGCCTTACAATTATAATTGGCAGCATTTTTTTTTCTTTCTCAGTGATACTTTTTTTTTTTTTTTTAAAGATTTTATTTATTTATTCATGAGAGACAGAGAGAGAGAGAAGCAGAGGGAGAAGCAGGCTCCCAAGGAGCAGGGAGCCCGATGCGGGACTCGATCCCAGGACTCCGGGATCATGACCTGAGCCGAAGGCAGACGCTTAACCGTCTGAGCCACCCAGGCGCCCTTTCTCAGTGATACTTAAAAGCATGGTGCTTCATAGAGTTGGTGTCATCTTATGTTGGATTAAATACGTTAATAGTTAGAGTGAACATTGAACGCTTGCCGTGAGCCCAACACTGGGCTAAGCTGCTTCAATACATAATTTCATTTAATTTTCACAACAACCCCAGAAGTTGATGCTATAAACCTTGTTTTACAGATGAGCAAACAGGCTCAGAGAGGGTAAGCAACTTGCCCAGGACAACAAAGCAAGTAAATGACAAGTCAAGGCCATTGACTTGAGCCCCAGCCAAAATCGAGAGGCTGGATGGAGTGTAAGGGACATAGGACCGCAAATTTCAGGAGGTGCAGTTCAGGGTCACGGGGCTGCCCCGGGTAGCCAGTGGAAGAGACAGACATGCGGCAGTGTCGTGGGGGGCCGGGCTCCTAGCAGCTCAGGACAGCGGATGTGCCCCTCTCTTCCCAAGTCCGTGTTCAGTGACTTCACACTGGCAGCTTGAAATTGGTCAAGGTGGGAGTATTTCCACGATGGACATCACTCTCCCGCCCCCACCTCCGCCGCTAGCCCGCGCTGGAGAGATGCTTGTTCAACACTTGGCAACGTGCCACTGGCCATGCCCGGTCTCTCCCACCTCAGTTTAAGCCGCCGCAGGGCAGAGACTTATTTCTCTAAGGCTGGGAGCCTGACCCCAGAGCCTGGCACAGAACAGAAACTGGTCCGGATCGGTGGCTGTGATGCTGACATCTAGGCATGTACCCTACTCACCCTGATTTCTAGTGCCCCCTTTTCTGCAGCTGGTGTCGGGCCTCGAGGTCGTGGGAAGAGTCCAGATGCGGACGCGGCGGACGTTAAGGGGACACCTGGCCAAAATCTATGCCATGCACTGGGCCACCGACTCCAAGTGAGGCTTGAGGGGCACCCAGGGGTGGGGGGACAGGCAGGAAGGAGAGGCTTGGGTGACGTGGGGTGCCCTCTCCCCAGGCTGCTGGTAAGTGCCTCGCAAGACGGGAAGCTGATCGTTTGGGACACCTATACCACCAATAAGGTAGCTGCCTCCCCAGCCCTCCCATCACCCTGTGATTCCTTGGGGCCTTTGTGCCTCCCCTCCTCTGCCCTCCCCACCTGGGAGCTCAGTTCAGGTCCTGCCTCCCACCCTCCTGCAGGTGCACGCCATCCCGCTGCGCTCCTCCTGGGTCATGACGTGTGCCTATGCCCCATCAGGGAACTTTGTGGCATGTGGGGGGCTGGACAACATGTGCTCCATCTACAGCCTCAAGTCCCGTGAGGGCAATGTCAAGGTCAGCCGGGAGCTCTCTGCTCACACAGGTGAGTGAGAGACCCTCTCTTCCCGTCCCTGTTGTGAGAGGCCCAGGGATGTGGCCCTGCAGCCCGGCCGCTGTCCTCGCCCACCCCTAGGTTATCTCTCCTGCTGCCGCTTCCTGGATGACAACAACATCGTGACCAGCTCCGGGGACACCACTTGGTGAGGACTGAACCCTGCGGGTGCCGGGGCTTGGGCGTGGCTCTGTCCTGGGCTTTCTGTGACAGGGTGACAGCTCCCCCTCCTCCCGGCAGTGCTCTGTGGGATATCGAGACTGGGCAGCAGAAGACCGTGTTTGTGGGCCACACGGGGGACTGCATGAGTCTGGCTGTCTCTCCTGACTTCAAACTCTTCATTTCGGGCGCTTGTGACGCCAGCGCCAAGCTCTGGGACGTGCGGGAGGGAACCTGTCGGCAGACTTTCACTGGCCACGAGTCGGACATCAACGCTATCTGCGTGAGCCCCCCTCTGCGCCCCAACTCCCGGGACCTCCTCACCAGCCCCCCCCACATCCTTCATCCCTTCCCCAGCTCCCTCACCCCCTCTTTGTAACTTTCCTGGTTGGAATGATTTCACCTTACAGAAAGGTTGCGAGAGTAACCCAATCAGCTTCCATCTACCCTTCGCCCATATTCACTGCTGACGTTTTTACCACGTTTGCTTTAGCATTCTCTCTGTGTAGATGGAGGGAGGGACGGATGGAAAGACAGACACATACACCTAGATGTGGACATAGATATGTTTTATTACCTTTTCTTTTCCTCTTTGGAGAGTAAGTTGCAGATATCATGCCTCTTTACCCCTTAAATACTTCAGTGTGTATTTCTTAAAAACAAGGCCATTCTCTAACGTAGTCACAGTATAATTCTTAAAATCAGATTGAACAATGACACAATATAGTCTATAGCCTATATTCACATTTCACCAATTATCTCACGAATGTCCTTAATAGCCGTGTTTTTTTCTGTCTAGGAACATGCATCACATTTCCTTGCCGTATCTTTTCAGTTTCCTTTAAACTGGAACCTTTTTTCTATCTTCCTTTGTCTTTCGGGGCCTTGACATCTTTGAAGAGTGCCACTCAATTTTCTTTAGGCTTTCCATCCCTTTGAGTTTATCTGACATTTCCTCGTGATGAGATTCAGGTCACGCATTTACACTTGGCCCTGCACGTCCACATCCTGATCCAGCCCTGAGCCCGGAGTCAGGGACAGCCGCCGCCCTTCTAGCCATGTGACCCTGGGCAAGCCGCCCGCCCTCCCTCAGCCTCGCAGCGTGCAAATAATGCCTGCCTGCTTGCGGGGTGGCGAGGGGCCGAGCGATGGGTGTCGGGTGGCCAACTGGCATGCAGCTGGCTGGGATAAATGTCAGAAATGAAGAGTGCTGGGGAAGGGCCGGGCAGAGAGCCTGAGGGAAAGCGCTTGCGCTGGAGCCACCAGGGCGGGAGCCAGGGAGAGGGCGGGAGCCAGGGAGAGGGCGGGAGAGGTAGCAGGCGCCCGGGGCTCAGTCCTGACCCCCTTGCCACCTGTACTCTCAGTTCTTCCCCAACGGAGAGGCCATCTGCACAGGCTCGGACGACGCCTCCTGCCGCCTGTTTGACCTGCGGGCAGACCAGGAGCTGACTGCCTACTCCCACGAGAGCATCATCTGTGGTATCACATCCGTGGCCTTCTCCCTCAGCGGCCGACTGCTCTTTGCAGGCTACGACGACTTCAATTGCAACATCTGGGACTCCATGAAGTGCGAGCGTGTGGGTAAGGGCCGGCCAGCAACCCCCCCCCACCCCGCCACCACCTCGGCTGGAAGGACCTTCCTATTAGCTCCCCTTTTTGGGACCCTCTTTCTACTGCTCCTAATTGCTGGATGACTCTGAGCTCTGCCCCTAGAATCCAGTCCCCCTTGGTTCCCAACCTAGACCATCATCTCTAGTGGCCCTTCTCCACCGCCCAATGCTCTAGCTGCTTCCTGCCAAAGGAGCTCCTGTGTCACCCGAGATCTGGGGATGTCCAGTCTCTTCTGGATTTCCAGGGCCTCTGAAGTGTCAGGGGCATCCACTGGAGGAAAGGGCAATCTCAGGGAACTGTAATAAGCAGAATCAAGGAGATCTAGCGTGACCCCAACCTTGGGACTTAACTAGAACCACCCTGGTCTGAAGCTGAATCAGATAGTGTGGCTTCTCTTGGGAGAGGCCAGGTGCTGAATGAAAATAACACTGGCCAGAGAGTCAGGATCCAAATCTGAATTCTGTTGCTTAGGATCTGAGAGCCCTTGGGCAAGTCACTTCTCTTGGGGCCTCAGTCTCTTCATTTGGAGACTCAGGAATGAGACTAAAGAGCAACCTCCCCATTTTCTAGTGCCCATCAAGGTGCTCCTTGCTTTTTTCATAGCACATCGACACTGCCGACCTTTCCTGTCCCTCCCGGCCCCCCACCCCGCCCTCCACAGAGATTGGCCTCAAGAGAAACCCTGCCCCTTAGGGTAATCCTCTTTGAGTCCCCACCAGAGGCTGAGTCCATGGCCAATCTAACCTAGGATTCCTGCAGACGCACATGCGCTCTCTGCCAAAGCAGCACAAGCAAACAGGCTGACTCCTCTCTCTCTTCCTCAGGCATCCTTTCTGGCCATGACAACAGGGTCAGCTGCCTGGGGGTCACAGCTGATGGGATGGCTGTGGCCACTGGCTCCTGGGACAGCTTCCTCAAAGTCTGGAACTAAGGAGGCTGGAGGAGGGGAGGTAAAAGGCCATGAAGACACTCAGTTGCCCCCTCCCCTGCCCAATTTTCTTTTAAGATTTCTTTTAAGGTTTTTTTCTTCTACACCCCAGCTGCCACTCCCACCCAGCTTTGTCCTTTGAGGGCAGCAGGGAAAACGGGGGTATGCCTATGGGAGGCAGCAGCAGGGACACAGGGGCAAAGAACTGCCCCATCTCCTCCCATGGCCTCCCCTCTCCATCGTCCTGCAGCTTCTTCCTCACTGGGCAAGGACAACTGACCTCTCCCCTAGCCCTTGGCAGGCCTACCAGGCTTCCAGTCTGAGGCCCCAGGCCCTGGAATTCCTCCCCCAGAGCCACTACCTTTGTCCAGACCTGGGTGGCAGAGGGTGCTCCATCCTGTGACTATGGCTCTGGCACCACTAGGATCCTGGCCCCTTTCTTCACGATTTCTCCCCTTTCTACCTTCTTTATTTCCCTCCTAAAGGACCTGCAATAAAGTGTAGTGCCCCGGTATGTCTGTGATGTTTGGCTTCTGCCCCACTTCTATTCCAAAAAGACACAGGCCCAACTTAAGTAATAAGATATTACAGGTGCAGTGATAAAGGCTGGGTACCAAACAGCTTGGGGGCAGAAAGTAGGGTGGAGATGAAAGCCTAGGCCTCATGGAGAAGGCCTGAGACAGATCAGAAGATATTCACCAGGTGGCCAGCAGGGCATACGCCCCATCTGCGTATGTATGCGTATGTATAGGAAGGTTATGTTGAGAAAGAATCAGATTACAGAAGACCTTGAATACCAGCGGAGACTTTATCCTAAGGGCAATGGGGAACCACTGAAGAGTTCTGAGCGGCGGAGTCACATGGTCAGTTGTGCTTCTCAGAAAGGTCACCCTAGCGGCGGGTGTAGGTTGATGAAATGGTGGGAAGGGAGACTGGAAGGAAACAAGGCAGGAGGGAGATGGCAAGAAATCAAGAGCGGGAGGGACGCCTGAGTGGCTCAGTTGGTTAAGCGACTGCCTTCGGCTTGGGTCATGATCCTTGGGTCCTGGGATCGAGTCCCGCACTGGGCTCCTTGCTCAGCGGGAACCTGCTTCTCTCTCTGCCTGCCGCTCCCCCTGCTTGTGCGCTCACTCGCTCTCTCTGACAAATAAATAAAATCTTAAAAAAAAAAAATCAAGAGCGGTAGGACAGGGGGCCAAGGAAAGGGATGGGGAAGAGATGAAAGATACAGAATCACCAGAATTTAGTGCTAGGGTATGGGATATTAAAAGGGAGGCATTCAAGATAATGGCCAAAGTTCAGGTCTGGATAACAGGGGGTATAATCAGGGATAGAGAATATGGGATGAGGAATAGCTCTGGGGGAAAGAGCAGAAATTCAACTTTAGATAAACTGACTCTGTAGTGCCTACAGGGCAGCTGGATAAAGGTCAGGGCTAGTTGGAGGGATCTGGAAGTTACCAGAATATAAGTGAATGATAGCTAAAGCCCTAGAAGTGAACACCTAGGGAGAGCAAGAGAAGGCCAAGGACAGACCTCTGGGGAACCCCAGGATTTAAGGGAAGCATGTGAAAGAGGCTTGGAGGACAGGGAACCCAAGTTCCTCAGGCTGCTTTTCTACATACAGAAGCCCACTGCAAGGTTTAGGTAGAACACTTGAAAACATCATTTAAAACCACGTTCTTTAATATACAAGAAACACATGAGACACAAAGACAGCCCAAGAAAGCGCTCAGTCCCCGAGCTGGGAGTTTAGGGGGGCGTTGAAGACAACAAGCCTTTCCAGTCTCCCAGGGAAAGATGGGGTTGAGGGGACGCAACATCACTAGGCCCCGGGTGAAGCCAGTGCTGGGGCCATACTCGGCCTAGTT
>NC_138373.1:72574899-72610027 GCF_054177405.1 Leptonychotes weddellii
ACAAGCCTTTCCAGTCTCCCAGGGAAAGATGGGGTTGAGGGGACGCAACATCACTAGGCCCCGGGTGAAGCCAGTGCTGGGGCCATACTCGGCCTAGTTCTCCACCAAGTTTGGAAAGTGCTGATTTTCCTTGTCCTGATCCTGGCCCTGCTCCCACACTCGGCCTCCAGTTTTCAGAAGTCGTCCAGTTCCCAGAACGGCCCCTTCCTTTAGCTCCCTAGCATTGTCACTCAGGGGAGAAGGCCGCTTACCCTGCCAAAAGCAGTGTGTGAGTTGGAGCAGGGAGGGACGTTGTTCAAGAGAGCGAAGATTGGGTAAAAAGGCTTCCCACCCTCTACCCTGGATTTCTTAGTAACGGTTTTCACCCTCTCTCCCTTTACCTGTCGTGGTGTCAGAGTTCCAGGGGAGTTGTCATCCTGTAGGATTGCGAGGGGAGATCTCCCTAGTACCTTGCCATTTGCTTTCCGTCTATTGTGCTTAGAACCTAGGGTGGGTAAAGAGATAAAGCCAAAAGCCAAAATTAGGGGCTTACAGTTTATTCCTCCTACACTCATCCGTGGACATTATCCCGATTTCTCTTCCCTCTACCTTGCCCTTAGATTCTGTACCTGAAGATCGGGGAGTCTCAGGGTCTCTCAAGGGCTTGTCCAAGCCCTGGCTGGCCATGGGGGTTTCTGAGGGTTGTCCTACTTCCTCCTTGGAGAACACCTGCTTGGAGGGGAGCTCAGTCTGCCTCCAGGGTGGCATCTGGTCTTCAAGGGAAAACTGGGTGCCCAGAGGCAAGTCCAATTCAGAAGATGAAGTTGCCTCTAAGGGCAGAACAGGCTCCGGGGGCAGATTCGATCTGGGGGCTTCGGTCTCAAATACTTCACTCAGCTGTTTCACCAGTGGGCTTGGGGGTTCTAGAGGGGAGAAGTCAAGTGAGATAGTGATGCAATGATACAAACCATTCAGCAAGGAGGAAAAGATACAGGAACTTTAGGATTCATGCCCTGGTGGGTGAGGGATTGGGAAGAGAGAAATCAAGGTGAGAGGAGAAATGTTGAGAGAAGAGTGAGATTGGTTCAAAGCAAGAGGACGGAGGCTCCTTTAAGAAGGAGCTCTCAGAAGATGGCTTCATTGGCCTAACCCACGGACGCTAGGTGACAGCCTTACCAACATTCCCTGGGCCCACCATTTACCTCCGCTGCTGGTCTTCATAGGTGTCCGTGCAATGCCAAGAGTAGGAGAGCGGGGATCTGAGTCTTGGGCCTGATTGGGACCCTCCAGCGGCTCCCCTGCTGGTAGGTTTGGCTGTGGAGAGCTCTCCACCTGGTAGAACCAAAGGCTACAACAAGTCTGGACCCTGACTCTTTCTTCCGTCCCAGGTCTCTAGCCCCAGGTGGATATTCCAGGCAGGCACTGCCAACGCCCCTCAGGCATTCCGCCTACCCCATCCGGATTAAGAAAGTGGAAAACAAGGCCTCAAATAGAAAGAGGAGGAGGGCGTGAGGGCTTTCTCAGAATCAGGTTAGGCAGAAGCCCAAGAATTCCGACTCTGCCTCCCCCACCCCGGCCCGGAGTACCTGGATGGGAGTGCGCAGGATGCCGGCACTAGGTGAACGGGGGTCCGCCACTCGGGCCAGAAGCTTGTTGTGCGGCGGAGGCCGCGCCGGAGTGACTGGGAAGCTCTTGGCTGAGCCCATCTCAACCAGGAAGAATAAGGTGGGGCAGGGCCCGGCCCGGGGCGAGGAGGGGACGCCTGTGAGAAATGACTCAGGTCTCAGCCATTGCCGCGACCACGTCTGACCTCTGACTGCAGACCACCCGATCTTCCCGGTTCCCAGTCGAGGAGCCGTCCGGCCGCTGGGCCAGAGGCCTCTGTGGAGATAATGACTGGTGCAGCTGACAGGCCGGCTCGTTCCGGGCCCGCTGGTCCCTCTAACTTACTCAGTAATTAATTCAAATCACTTACCAGGCCCCGATTCCTCTCTTGGGTGCACAGCAGCTCGAGCCTCAACTCCCGACGCCGAGTTTCAAACCTCCCGCCACGCCCCCTGCTTTGACCCTATTGGTGGAGCCGACGCAGGGCCCTATAGGCCTCCTTGTGAGACCCGCCTCCAGTGCAGGAAGCCATTGGGCTGGGACGACGTCTATCATGAGGACCATTGGGCCAATGAGCAGCGGCTCGGCTTGTCCAGGGCTGACACCGCCCCGATAAGGGGACTTTGTCCCGCAACGGGTTCCGAGTTGTCCGTCGTGAGACTTTGAGGAGTGCCAGTCTTCGCTTTTACGACCTTCAGTTTCTAAGCCAAATGATCTTATTAAAAAAATAGAGTCATGAAGTTTTACGCGATTTTGTACAGATCCAGCTGGAGACGAAGTTGTGAAGGTTTTTCTGAGGCGACAGAGATAGTAATCCTTATTGGTTGACGGAGTTATCAATCACTCGACACCAACCCTCTCAAACTCCGCCTCATTGGACAGCCCCTTTTCAAATACCAAGAGTACAACTGGCCTTCTATTTTCCGATTGGACAGGACCCAGGAAAGTTTCTGGGATTGATTGGTTTAAACAACCGTCAGTTTCTGCTCTTTGATAGAAGGCACGCGAAGGGACTGTAGGGCTCCCAGAGTCCGAGCATCCAAAACTCGGGGACCCACCTCGCTGCTCTACTTGCGCTCTGCCCTTGGGAGCGTGGGATTGGTTCTTTCGACCATCGGTTGCATTAGAAGGGCTTTTCATTGGCGTTAGCCAAGAGTAGGGCAGAGGGCGGAGCACTAGTAGGCAGGCTGCGTCCAACTGCCATTCTCGCGCGTCCTCCCTTTAGCGCATGCACCTAACGAGTAGTGCTCATTGGACGGCAAGCCTAGGGGGTGGGGGACTGGGAACGGTGGGAGCCGCTGTGTGTGGAGGAGCTGCTGCCGGTGTCATGGCGGAGCTGAGTGAGGAGGCGCTGCTGTCAGTATTACCGACGATCCGGGTTCCTAAGGCTGGAGACCGGGTCCACAAAGACGAGTGCGCCTTCTCCTTCGACACACCGGTAAGCCCATTCCCCACGCCCGCAGCGAGCACGACTTCCTTCCATCGCCCTGGTCATTCTGCCGGGGCCTGCAAGGTTTGGGCTACCGCCTCCCTGCGATGCACCATGGGACTTGTAGTCTCCCACGCTCCTCCCTGCCGTTGCATTCAATTAGCTGGAGCTGTCGTATGACTACCGCCCCCGGAAGGCACCGCGCCCGCCTCACCCGTTCCCCGTCTCGTGGAGCACTGTGGGGATCGTAGTCGCGCTCTCCCCTCATTGCCGTTCCAAGGCAGAGGCGTATCCCGATCGTCGGACTACATCCCCCAAGTGGACCCCTGCGAAAGCCTGGGAGTTGGCCTTGCCTGCCGCGCACGGCTCTCCGGGTTTTGTAGTCTCGTGCCGGAGGGATGGGGCGACCCCGCACTGTTCGGGGCCGGTGTTAGGGTTGGAGGGTGGGGACTGCAGTTCGTAGGCGCCTAGTAGTCTGGAAGGGACCGTGAAGAAGGCCAGTTCTGAGAAGGGCCAAGTTAGAGAGACTCCACCCATGGTTAATGTGGACAGGGGGCGGGGAGGTGGGTCATTGGTGGTAGGGAGGAGAGGAAAGAAGGGAGGAAAGCTCTAGTCTTTTCTCCTTTGAGGTGACCTGTGACTGCAGCCCCCTCTCTTTTTCCCGCCCATCACAGAGAGCAGAGGGAACCCTTTTAAAAGTATTCCCAGAGAGACGGTGTCTTTCGTGAAGGATACTAAGACCCCTTTCCCATCCCGGTCCCACCCTTGACTAGTTAGACAAAGCCTCCACCCACACCATGCTTCACGTTTTGCAGGCTCCACCCGGAACCTCTCTTCCTGCAGTTCTGCCTTCCTGTGTCACCCTCAAGCGGAGACTAGCCTTTGGCCTGGCCAGAGTCTTAACTGAGAGGGCAGCAGCCTGGTTGGGATCCGCCCCCCTCTCTAGCCCTCCCGACCAGCGGCCGCTGGGCCCTGCCCAGGGTGTTCAGCCAGAACAGCTCATGGCTGGGAAAACTGCAAGTCAGAGTGGAAAGGCTTCATTAATGCATCGCCAGTGCTGAGTATAGCAGCATGATCTAAGGCCCAGTTCAGGATCATCACTGTGATTTGTGGTTTGCTTGGTTTGCTAGGCTTTGATCTGAGCCTCAGACAATGTGCTGCTTCTCTGGAGTCTGGCTTTGGCAGAGCTGAAAGAGGATGGCTCAGAGCAGAGCTCCAGGGTTCCCAAGCCTTGGGGAAGCCAGCGTTTATTTCCAACAGAGGAGTTCGGTTACCGTGGAGCTCCCACATGCCACCCAGTTCATCAAGTGCAGGGCTTGGTGAAGCACTGTCTTCCTCAGGAGGGAAAGGTTTTTCTTAATTACCAACAGATGGTAGAAGTCAGTGGCTCCCTCTTCTCATTTCTGTCTGTCTCTCCTTGGTAACTGCTTCGAATAATCCAAATGGTGTTTTTGTAAGCTTGTTATACTTTCCTTCTCTCATCCCAAGTCAGGAGATCTCCAGTGTGGCTTAGTTGCTTTCCTAACCAACTACCAGCGTGTTTGATTATCTTCAAATTGGGTTCATGGTGGAAGAGAGCTTATTTGACTTCCCTGATGAAAAATGTTCCATTTGCTCATCAACATTGTAATCCACACTGTTCTAGGGAATGGTACAGAGCAATCTATGGGACCAAGAACTAACTGCCTTAGACAGTGCCCTATTTTTCATATCACAGCAGAGAATTTGTCAAGGCCACTGAGACGTTTATTCAAGGAAGAAGATGCCTGTCATTGCTTGGATCTGAGGGAAGACTCTTGTTTTCTCCATTTATCTCCTCCACCTTATCCATCACTATTCACAAAGGCACTGGCAGACTTGTTGTGTTTTAGAGAAGCTCATCCTCCCTCCTTAGCCGTGATTTAGGGTGGACCCTTGTCTTTCCCTGTTTTCTTCCTGGGTTATATGTATTTTAGCTGTCTTAGCAGGTGTTGCTAGATTATTCTACAGAGGGAATGGCTTTGAGGTTGGCAGCTGATGGACGTCAGTGGGGATTTAGTTATTGGTCAGAGGGGAGACAGCAGGGTAGTGGCTGGAGAATGCTGGTCTTCATGTCTCTGTCAAACTAGGCCCAGGTATAGCAGTGAGCCCCAGCCCCAGGTATAGCAGTGTTTTGTTTGTTTGTTTGTTTTTAAGATTATTTATTTATTTGACAGAGACACAGCGAGAGAGGGAACACAAGCAGGGGGAGTGGGAAAGGAGAAGCAGGCTTCCCACGGAGCAGGGAGCCCGATGCGGGGCTCGATCCCAGGACCCTGGGATCCTGACCTGAGCCGAAGGCAGACACTTAACCGACTGAGCCACCCAGGAGCCCCCAGACAAGGCATTGTTACCCTGGAGCCAGGCTTTAGCAGGAAAGGAGGGAGAAGCCTCAGCGTGGACCAAGGTTTGACGACCTAGTAGGGTGTGGTAAAGGAAAAGTCTGGGCTTGCTGGCAAGCTCAGGAGCTGGGTGTATTGTTCAAGTTTTAGAATCTCGGCTCCTCCAGTCCGGAAAGTTTTCTGAGTCCTGGAGATGAGGCAGAGTTTGTCATTGTGTCCCTGGTGTAGGTTCTGTGTCTGACATGCAGGCCTTTCTTCTCCAAGGAAAGGACCCCTTTTCCCTCTGAATATAATCACTGGCACTGGAAGTCCATGGTATTTGATTCCCATTTACCTCAAGGAGAGAGGTAAAGGGGGGTGCCTGGGTGACTCAGTCTGCCTTTGGCTCAGGTCATGATCCCGGAGTCCTGGGATCGAGTCCTTTGTTGGGCCACCTGCTCAGTGGGGAGCCTGCCCCTCTTTCTCCCACTCCCTCTGCTTGTGTGCTTGCACTCTCTCTCTCTCAAGTAAATAAAATCTTTAAAAAAAGAGATAAAGGGAGTTCTCTATAATTGATTGGAAGGCTCCAAAGGCCAAAGAAGGAACAAGAAGGAAGAGGAGTGGTGACTGACAGGTGTTGCTCAGCCCCTGGTATCCTTGGTTGTTACCAAAGTCATAGGAGAATGGGGAAAATCTTTGCCATGTACTGGGTCCTAAAAGGCTAAATGACTGCCAAGAGCCACATGGTGTTGAAGAACAGAGCTTTTCTTTTGGAACCCAGCAGTGTCTGGCCCTAGGTCTTGGTTTCCCCACCAGGCTTCATCCTCCCTGTGTTTTCTCCCCTGCTTCTTCTTGTACTGCAGGAGTCTGAGGGTGGCCTCTACATCTGCATGAACACATTCCTGGGCTTTGGGAAACAGTATGTGGAGAGACATTTCAACAAGACAGGCCAGCGAGTCTACCTGCACCTCCGGAGGACCCGGCGCCCGGTAGGGACAGGGCTGGGGCAGGGCCTGGGGATATTCAGGCACAGGCCCCTGGGCCTCCATTTTGAATCTGTCTCTTCTGTTCTGACCTCCGATTGGCCTCAATTTCCCCCTCACCTGTTTCTGTTGGTATCATTAGAACTCAGCACCTGTGTTTTTTGAGCTCCGTTCCCTTCTAAGATTAACCCACTCTGTCCTGTCTGTCCTCCCCATTTGCTGACCCCGGCCCTTCCTGCGTCACTGCAGAAAGAGGAGGACCCCACTACAAGCACTGGAGACCCCCCCCGCAAGAAGCCCACCCGGCTGGCTATCGGTGAGCGCCATCACAGTCCTGTTCTTCCTGAGCTGGTCTTCCCCGCTCTTAGACGTTCTAGAAAGCCCCAAAAGAATGGGCCTGATCAGTGGCCCACAGTGAGATGCTGTATCAGAGGAGGGGCATTTACCTGGGGTGGTTGTCCTACCCTCCCTCCTCTTCCCTGTTTCGCCAGGCATGGAAGGCGGGTTTGACCTCAGCGAGGAGAAGTTTGAATATGATGAGGATGTGAAGATTGTTATTTTGCCGGATTACCTGGAGATTGCCCGGGATGGGTTGGGGGGACTGCCTGACATCGTCAGAGATCGGGTACGAATACTTTCCCGCCCTACCAGGGTCTCTAGGGCAAGCGGGGCCCGAGCAGTGATGTCTTGGGCAAGCCCCGGGAGAGCTGGAGGCTGAGGGGCTAGAGGGGCAGGGGACGGGGGAGGGCTGGGTACCGTCTCTGACCCTCTGCTTCCCCCAGGTGACCAGTGCGGTGGAGGCCCTACTGTCGGCTGACTCAGCCTTCCGCAAGCAGGAGGTGCAGGCCTGGGATGGGGAAGTACGGCAGGTGTCTAAGCATGCCTTCAACCTCAAGCAGCTGGACAACCCTTCTCGAATCCCTCCCTGGTGAGGCCTGGCCCTTCCACCTTGGGGTACAACCCCCAGAACAGGGGGTTCTGGTGGGGAGAGGGTCAGGAGCAGGCTAAGGAGGGGGACTAGGGAAGATGAGCTCAGCAAAGGGATGTCTAGAGGAGAGGAGAAGAGAGAGCTCTTGGACTGGCAGGGGGCCAATCCCATGACCCCTGACCCCTACCTCAGCTGACTTTCTTCTCCCTGGGTTAGTGGCTGGAAGTGTTCCAAGTGTGACATGAGAGAGAACCTGTGGCTCAACCTGACAGATGGCTCCATTCTCTGCGGCCGACGCTACTTCGATGGCAGTGGGGGCAACAACCATGCTGTGGAGCATTACAGGGAGACGGGCTACCCGTTAGCTGTCAAGCTGGGCACCATCACACCCGACGGAGCTGGTACTCCCTGCCCTCCCCTCCTCCAGCTCCCTCCATGCTGAAGTGTGTCTGAACTGTTACTCATTGTGTATGACACAAGTAACACGTCAGTACGTTCTCTTGATAAACAATGAAAATACCGCGGATGAGACTAAATCTTCAGTTAACCCCCGAAACCCAGTCCCTTTCTTAGAGGTTACATAACCAGCATTATCTGTTTAGCGAGTGTCCTTCCAAACCCATCGGACCCTAGCACCTTACCCTGCGTGGTAGAGTCACAAGTAACTCCAGCCCTCGCGCTCTTTCACCCCATCTTCCCAGCCAGCCAGTCTCCGAAGGGCCCATGACTTCGCTGCTACTCAGGGCAGCCAAGAGGGTTACCTTTACGGGCTCATCCTTCTGTCCCACCAGCGCCCCCTCGGGGCAGGGAGTGGGATTGGTGGCCAGGCCGGGCCAGAGCCACCCCTTCTGACCCTGCTCCTGCCTCCTGCCCTAGACGTGTACTCCTATGACGAGGATGACATGGTCCTGGACCCCAACCTGGCTGAGCACCTGTCCCACTTTGGCATCGACATGCTAAAGATGCAGAAGGTGAGCTCCCCTCCAGCTTCAGATTCTCCTCATCCCCACCCACTGTGCGCTTCCCGCCTGAGGCTGAAGCAGCGTGTCCACGGCAGCTGCCACAGTTATCCCAGTCCCCAAGACATTTGCGCTTCCTTTGAAAAACCTTCTAGAATAATTTATTCATTCACTGAATACTGCTGAGTACCTACTATGTGCTAGTCACGGTGTGACTAAGACAGAGACTTACAGTCTAGATGGAAAGGGACATTTATCATGTGCTCAGGCAAATGAGTGAATAACCACAAACCGATGGGTGCTGTGAGAGAGATATAGAGGGGCGTCTGGGTGGCTCAGTGGGTTAAGCGTCTGACTTCTGATCTCAGCTCAGGTCTTGATGTCAGAGTTGTGAGTTCAAGCCCCGTGTTGGGCTCCACGCCCAGCGTGGAGCCTACTCAATAAAAAAAAAGGGAGAGACAGAGACAGGTGCTGCAGGAGTGGTATACAGCAGGAGGACCTGGCTGGTCGAGGGGATGAAGGAAGCGATGCTTGAGTGCAGAGCTGAGGGGTGAGAAGGAATGAGAAAAACACTTCAAGCAGAGGGAATCGCATTCATTTCTTCCTGTCACCAGAGCAGAGGCCTGATGGCTCACAGGCCTCGGGGACGATCACTCGTGGCCTTCCGGGACTGGGACTGGGGATATCCGGTGTGTCTCCTGTGTGAGAGTCCGTAATTGAACACATTCGAAGCTCCAGCTGGGGACTGTCCTGGACCCTGTGAGGGATCGGTGTGAAAAATCCAGGACTGAGTTTCCCACTGTGTCTGAAGTGCCCCTTCCCTTGCAGACGGACAAGACGATGACAGAGCTGGAGATCGATATGAACCAGCGGATTGGCGAATGGGAGCTGATCCAGGAGTCAGGTGTGCCACTGAAGCCCCTGTTCGGGCCTGGCTACACGGGCATCCGGAACCTGGGTAACAGCTGCTACCTCAACTCGGTGGTCCAGGTGCTCTTCAGCATCCCCGACTTCCAGAGGAAGTGAGTGACACCCCCTCCCGGTGACTGGACCCCTGACCCCACAGCTCTGCCGGTAGCCAGCCTCTAGGCACAGCCCTCCTTCAGCCACCGTCAGGACTTCTGTGTTCTGGCTCGGTCTTCGTTCCTGTGACGCCGTGGCTGGCGTACTCCCATCAGTTAGAGCAGCCCCGGTTCCCCGGCCCCGTGGGCCCCAGCGAGGGCAGAACACCGAACCCCAGGGCGCTCCCTGGCCTCCTGACTGACTCAGCGGGGGAGGAGGTGCTCTTCACTTCAGGCCAGTGACAGCAGATGAGGACCTACCGTGGCCATGTAGCCCTTGGAGGGGAGGGGAGGGCCTGGGACACCAGGAGAGAGAAAAGGCCCATTCTGAGCAGAAAGGAGTCTGCCTTCTAACTGAGAAGGACTCCATGCATATGTGGAAACTTAACAACATGTTGACCCATTCCGTCCCACAGAATGGGAACTGTCCTTGCCCTTCTCCCAGGCTGCCTTCTCCCCTCCCCTGGCTCGCTCCTGGGGAGGAGGCCGGGAAAGAAGGCAGTGGAGTGCACCACATGCTGGCATAGTTGAGAAGGGGAGGAAGGACAGGTGGCCGGGAAGAAATGGGAAGGAATGGGACTCCGTGGTTGAACCACGTAACTCCCCACTCTGGAGGGAGCCCGTTCCCTGAGCAAGTGGATAATACTCCCTCCCCTTTCCCTTGGAGCCCAGGCCGTCGCGCCTTCAATTATGCTTCCCTTGGCTCTTAGGTATGTGGATAAGCTGGAGAAGATCTTCCAGAATGCCCCGACGGACCCTACCCAGGACTTCAGCACCCAGGTGTATGTAGCCAGGTCCCGTGTACAAAGCTTCTCGAGAGCCTCGCAGCCTGTATGCCTTCTGTTCTCCATGATCGCCTGGAGAGGGCAGCAGCGTAGGATGTTTGCCTCGGGCCCTGCTGTCTGCCTTGAGTTGGGCTCCTGGGGGCTCTGCGGTTTTTCACATTGTAGAGGGTTGCCTAAGGGCTGTAAGCAGGGGTTGAGTTGGGGCGGAAAAGGCACAGAGAGAGGTCAGACGATCATTAGTGGGCTGAAGCTAAATGGTTCTCTTGGATGTTAACACAGGGCCAAACTGGGCCATGGCCTGCTCTCGGGAGAATATTCCAAGCCAGCACCGGAATCAGGCGATGGGGAGCAGGTGTCAGAACAGAAGGTGAGTCTGGGACGCTATCCCTTTCAGGCTCTGGAATTAAGGGGAGACAGGTCTGGGAGATGTCTAAACAAGGCCCCTTGGTGGCCTCTTGAGCCCCAGCTGAATCGCTGCCCTGGCTCTCTGCATAGGAAGTTCAAGATGGCATTGCCCCTCGGATGTTCAAGGCCCTCATTGGCAAGGGTCACCCTGAGTTCTCCACCAACCGGCAGCAGGATGCCCAAGAGTTCTTTCTTCACCTCATCAACATGGTGGAGGTAAGGGCTGGGCAGATGGCAAGGAGGGCACTCCGCACTCCCTCCATCTGCCTGCAGCTCTCGCCCTTCTCCCCCCTGCCCATTCCGTCCGGTCAGCCCCAACCAGCCCCGCCGCTGGGCCCCGGGGGTCTGCGTGCACTGGGCCTTCCCTGAGGAGAAAGCTAAGCAGTGATCCTTATACCTGATGGGCTTGCAGCCCAATGAAGGGTACACCCAGAGCAAATGAGATGAAGATGCTTATTGCCTATAGAGAAAAATACCAACACGTTCCCCCACGGTCTCCCAGTGCCGTGATGGCACCGGGGCTGGGGGGGGAGTTGATTAGGGAAGGATCTACTCTTACACCCGCATGCCTCCTAGGGGCAGACTCCCTTCCTCTCCTCTCTCTCCCTGACCCCCTAGTGGCCCTTTCAGGCCCCCATCCCCTTTCCTGGCCGTGCCGATCTCCCCACACTGCCTCTTTCCCACAGAGGAATTGTCGGAGCTCTGAAAACCCTAACGAGGTGTTCCGCTTCTTGGTGGAGGAAAAGATCAAGTGCCTGGCCACAGAGAAGGTGAAGTACACCCAGCGAGTGGACTACATCATGCAGCTGCCTGTGCGCATGGACGCGGCCCTTAACAAAGGCAGGTTGCTCTCGGCGAGGCCTGGGTGCAGGGGGACTGTGAGGCCTAGGCGGGGTGCTAGGACACCTTATGGGAGCCCACAGTGTGCCCTGCTCTCCCAGCCAGAGTTCTGGAGTGGGGACCATCTCAGGGAGGTAGGGTCACCCTTGCTTGTCAGCGCTGTGCTGAGGACGAGAGGCGAGATCATACGTGGGTGTGTGTCACGGGGGTTTGGAGGGGGCGGGGCAGCTGACGTAGTCAACAGCCATCGGGCCAGCCTGGCAAGGCTAAGGAGGGCAAGGGGCAGTGGCCTCTGAAGGCCTCACCCACCAATTCTGCCACCAGAGGAGCTTCTGGAGTATGAGGAGAAGAGGCGGCAAGCCGAGGAGGAGAAGTTACCACTACCGGAGCTGGTCCGGGCCCAGGTGCCCTTCAGCTCCTGCCTGGAGGCCTATGGGGCCCCGGAGCAGGTGGATGACTTCTGGAGCACGGCCCTGCAGGCCAAATCAGTAGCTGTCAAGTAAGTCCTGTTGGTCTGCGCCTCAGGCTTCGGGCCCCTCTCAGGGTGACCCCAAAGATACTCTCTGCCTTGTTCTCAGTCTTTCGGCCCTTCGTGTTTGGAGTCTCAGGGCCATGTCCGTTGGGGCTGCTCATCATCTGGCCCCGAGGGAAGGGAGAGTTCCCAGCAGCAGTCGACGTGGATGATTGCCACATTCCCTTGTCCTGCCCCGATCACCCCATCTCCTCCTGTGGGACAGGGTCACGTTTTCGTGTAGCTTCTGTCCACTCATGCCTTCAATCTTGGCAGAACAAAGGCACATAGTCTCCGTTTTGGACAGAATTTGGATTTCTAGCAAACGGCCTGAGTTTGGGCCTCATTCTGTCGTTGGCATAAGCTTGAGATCTGAAAGAGTACTTGGTCTCAAGGGATTTCAGCCATTTCCCCTCCTCCCCCACCTTTGACAGGACCCCGGCTTCTGCCGCTCCTTGTCTGCAGATGCTCTGATGCCTGCCCAGGGCAAGATAAGAATATGGAGTATCTTCTGGGCTATCAGGTCTTCTACCCACGAGAGGCTGAACCCCAGGGTGGGGGTCTCAGGCGAGGAGAACTTTGGGATTCTCTGGGTACCAGGACATTCTCTCTTCCCTAGGACCACACGATTTGCCTCTTTCCCTGACTACCTGGTCATCCAGATCAAGAAGTTCACCTTCGGCTTAGACTGGGTGCCCAAGAAACTGGGTATGGTGGCTGGGATGAGTGAGGGAGGTTACGCAGAAAATGCGAGAAAAAGAAGGGGCCTTACCGTGTGTAAACTAGTGATTCTCCACCTTTCTTCCAAAGGAGGAAAACATAACCCTAAATGTTTCAAAATGAGCCGAGTTTGAAAAGCACGGACTAAAAATATTAAGACACTTGATTTTACAGTGATGATTACAACCAAAAGCGGTTTTCATAGTTTTACTTTTGTACTTGGTAAGAGGTTCTCATTTAGATAATCTTGAAACGGTTCTCGTGAGTCTTACAGCCCCTGATGACTTTGAGAACTCCTGATTTCACTTCGTGTCCTAGATAAGTCGAGACCCACAGAGGTATGAGATCATTGTGTTGTACAAGTTGGAGGCCCCCGTCCTTGTCCGTAGCGCACCTGAGGCAGATCTAGGACTAGAACCCAGGCCTCCTGATTCCCAGGCCCACCATTACATTACACGGGGACCCCTGCGATTGGTACTGCTCTGAGCAGCTCCTTATTCCAGAGCAGTGCCAAGGTGTGGGGCAGGGCCTTGAGGATCCCCAAGTGCTTTCTCAGGGAGGGCCCCAGGGAGCTGGGGAGGTGACCCTTTTCCCGCCGTTCCAATTACAGATGTGTCCATTGAGATGCCAGAGGAGCTAGACATCTCCCAGTTGAGGGGTACAGGGCTGCAGCCTGGGGAGGAGGAGCTGCCTGACATTGCCCCACCCCTGGTCACTCCGGATGAGCCCAAAGGTAGCCTTGGTTTCTATGGCAACGAAGACGAAGACTCCTTCTGCTCCCCTCACTTCTCCTCTCCGACATGTTAGTGACTCTTCTTCCTGCCTGTCTCTCTCCTTTGCTGATGGGGGTCTTCTCTGCCTGCCTCCCCTTGACCCTGTCCTTCGTGTTTCTCCTGTCCTCCCTTTCAAATTTCCCCTGCCCTCTTGATGGACGTGAGGGCCGACTAGGGCACTCCCCGCCACATTCTCTGTGTGGATGGCAGTAGCCCTGGCCGCTTGCTTCTCTGCCCTTGTCACCTCAGTGCGTGGGGGTGGGGAGAGGCAGCATACTCCAGAAACGGGGCCCATTCTGTGAGAATGGGCGAGGAGGGGATCCACGGGAGAGCTTTAGCCTCAGTTCTGTGTCTGTAGTCCTGCGGCCCCCACATTATGGCGTGTTGCCATTTTAGTTCTGGAGTAAGGTGCCAGGCCTTGGAAAGGAAATGCATGGAACCGGGGTTGGGGGGGTGGTGTTGGGAGAGGGCCAGAGGGCTGAACTGTGGGAGGCAGAAGGAGCAGATAGTGGCCCAAGGAGTTGGGTCACCGTGCCCTCACTTCTCCCCCCACAGCACCCATGTTGGACGAATCGGTCATCATCCAGCTGGTGGAGATGGGCTTCCCTATGGATGCCTGCCGCAAGGCTGTCTACTACACGGGTAACAGTGGGGCCGAGGCCGCCATGAACTGGGTCATGTCACACATGGACGATCCAGGTAGGCTGGGGTGGGCGGCAGGGTGGAACGGGGCCCCTGTCCTCCCACACACACTTCAACCCCTTCACCCCCGCAGATTTTGCAAACCCCCTCATCCTGCCTGGCTCCAGCGGGCCTGGCTCCACGAGTGCAGCAGCTGACCCCCCACCAGAGGACTGCGTGAGCACCATCGTTTCCATGGGCTTCTCCCGGGACCAGGCCCTGAAAGCTCTTCGGGCCACGGTATGGGCTGCCCCTGGCTGAGGACCGGGGGCCGGTGGGGAAGAACCGGGTGGGGGTGAGGGTCCATCCTTTGTGAGCCAGACCCAGGACCACTGGTGTGGGACGGCCGAGGTTCGGGCTCCACCCTTTTGTGGCTGTGTTGAAGGAGTGGAGGCCTTCACTGGTGGTCTTTCTGGCCCTGAACTTGTTGGAAAGAGTAATGCTTCCCTCCTCTCCAAGAACAATAGCTTAGAAAGGGCCGTGGACTGGATCTTCAGTCACATCGATGACCTGGATGCAGAAGCCGCCATGGACATCTCGGAGGGCCGCTCAGCTGCCGACTCCATCTCCGAGTCTGTGCCAGTAGGACCTAAAGTCCGGGATGGGCCTGGAAGTGAGTGTCCCTGGGAAACAGGATGGGCCGGCGGAATCTAGCCAGTCTGCTACCAGCTCCTCATTCCAAGGCAGCTCTGCTTCCCTCAGGGGGCAGAGGGGGCAGAAGCTTCTTTCCACTGACGTGGCTTTGGAAGGTGGGCTGCTAGGAGGCCGAGACAGACTTGTGACCCAGTTGCTGCCCCCCAGTCCCTGAGATTGGTGTCCTGAGTTTGGGCTGTTAGATGCATCTTTGCACTGGCGCTCAGGGATCCCTCTCTTTGTCTCCTCTAGAGTATCAGCTCTTTGCCTTCATCAGTCACATGGGCACCTCTACCATGTGTGGTCACTATGTCTGCCACATCAAGAAGGAAGGCAGGTGAGGGGCTGGCAGGGTACGTTCTGAACCGGGGAGTGCTGGTGGGGATGAGTGGGGGCATCCTGGGAGTCCTTAGAATATTTGCGGGAGAAGGTAAAGGCCTGCTGGATGGGGGCGCGTAGAGACAGCAGAAAGTGATAGAACGCCTGACAGCAGGGATCGGCAGACGACAGACAGCCCAAGGCCACCTGCTTTTCTAAGTAAAGTTTCAATGAGCATAACCACACTTACTCACATATGTATCGTCCGTGGCTGTTTTCACGCTGCAACAGGAAAGTTGAGTAATTGTGTCAGAGACCGGATGGCCTGCAAAACCTAAACTACTTACTGCCTGGCCCTTTCCAGAAAAAGTTTGCGGACCGGGGCCTGACAGGAATGGGTGGGGGTGGCCGTAGAGGGACTGGAGGATTTGAAGACTCGAGCAGGGAATGGGATTGGGATGCTCCCTTGAGGCAGGTAGCAGCTAGCCTGTAGGTGTAGGGGCCCAGGCTGAGAACATTGGGAACCTTTGCCCCGGAATCACCGGGATCAACTCCAGGGGCTATGTCAGAGACTAAGTTGATGCAAAGTGGTTGCCCAGTCTGTTCTTCCTTCTCCACCCTCCCCCTCCCCTCTTCCCCAGATGGGTGATCTACAATGACCAGAAAGTGTGTGCCTCCGAGAAGCCACCTAAGGACCTGGGCTACATCTACTTCTACCAGAGAGTGGCCAGCTAAGAGCCTGCCCTGACCCCTTACCGCTGAGGACAGGGGACGGACCATCTGGCATGAGGGACAGGGGCTGAGGGATGGACTTCAGCCACCCCCTCCCCTGCTCTGTACCCTTTTTCTTTTTGTCCTCAGCAACAGGGAAGAAGCTAGAGGCCATAGGAGAATGGCCAAGCAAAGCGGGGGACACTCGAGAGACTTTGGGGATAGAGCAGGAAGGGGATGGGAGGGGCCGGCCACCTGTCTGTGAGGAGACGTTGCTTTCCCCGCCCCTTGAACCCACAGTGCTCTGCTTCTCTGTGTAATCCTGCCGGCCCCTGGTGTGGAGGGGGGCTTGTTTGTGTGTGCGTGTGGGTGTAGCTTTGTGCGGCCTCTTCCACAGGAGGGGGCGTCCGGGCCTCCCCTCCCTCTTTGTGTTTGCTCCCTGTGTGGTCAGGCAAGGAGGGCTGTGAGGGAAATGGGGATCCCCCTCGCCCTCCGGCCTGTCTTTCCCCCACCCTGTCTCTTCCCTGCCCTTCTCTGGAAAATGCCAAAATACACGATGTGAATAAAAGTACAATGGCTAAGTCGTGTCCTGTTTGGTACCCTGAGGGAGACTGATCTTGACTGGGGCTAGCAGGAGAGCGGCCTCTGCCCCTTGCCTGTCTCTGCCCCCTCCCTGGGCAGTTCTCTACTTTCACCAGTTGTAGAGCTCTTGGGAAATGGGCTGTGAGATGAGGTGGGGCCAGCACTGGGGCAGTAGAAAAAAGCTGAAGGGTGGGGGCTGTCAGACCAGGGGCAGTGGAGTGGGGTGACACAGAGCAAAGATGGGGGTGGAGAACTCTGTCTTCCCTCCAGCAGTCGCCCCGGAGGGGTCCCAAGGGGGTATTTCCCAACTGTCTCAGGTCCCCTAGGCCCTGCAGCCACCCTCTCGGGTGGGCCAGCTGGAGCGGAGAGTGGGACACCCCGGGGCGGGGGAGCGTGCGGGGGGTCCGAACTGCCTGCACAGTTCGAGCCAGTGCGGGCCGTCCTCCCCCTCTGAACCCTGCGACCGGCCCCGTAACTGTGGGACCGCCCTCCCCCGGTAGGTCAAAGGTGCCCGCCCGGCAGTCAGGGATGCAGCTGCTCCGACGGGGGAAGGGAGGTCCTTTTCTCAGCTGGAGATGCCCCCTCAGAGCTCCCTCGGTCCCGTGCCGTCTCAGGCCACGCAGTCGGAGCCCAAGCTCCCCTTGGAAGTACCCCTGGCCCTCTGGGGGTCTGTGGTCGTGAAGTGGGGCTCCCCTGAGTGCGGGTTCTCGCCCCCTCCCAAAAGCCAGGCAATGGGGCCGAAGCGCCTGAGCCCCGGACGCCCCTGGAACGTTGCTACAATCGGGGGGTCACGTCAGAGCATTGCTGCAGCGGCGGCGGGCGGGAGCGCCGGGCGGGGCTGCCAGGCGGGCGGCGGGCGGGGCTTCCAGGCGGGGGGCCGGGCTAACCATGGCCGAGGGCGGGGAGGAGGCGGAGTTCTGCCTCACCGCGCTCTACATAAGCGGCCAGTGGCAGCGGCTGCGCGGTGCGTCTGACCTTCAGTGTGTCGGCTCAAGCGCCATGGCGCCCTCCAGGAAGTTCTTCGTCGGGGGAAACTGGAAGATGAACGGGCGGAAGAAGAACCTGGGGGAACTCATCACCACTCTGAACGCGGCCAAGGTGCCGGCCGACACCGGTAAGCCCTCGCGGGGCCGGGGCCGGGGCCGCGGCGGGGGGTGGGGGGAGGTCGGGCGTGGCGGCGCCCTCTCCCGAGCCCTCTTAGCCGGGCGTCCGCGCGGACCTGGATGCAGGGCTGGGCACGAGGGCTGCTGGGGCTCGGGACTTTGACCCCGCCGCGCCGGGGCCTCGCAGCCGCAATACCGGGGGTGTGTCGGGGGGGGAAGGCGGGGCCACATGTAATGGTGCCCTCCGACCATGGGGCGGGGGAGGATTTCTTGGGTCACCGTGGGCGAAGATGGCCCCGGGGCACGGACCGGGGCCGCACCCGACAGGAGCCGGGCATGGGAGCGGAGCCCTTGCGGACGATCACGGGAGGCCGGCGACAGCCCCGGCGTGTGGGGGAGGAGGCTGAGCCTGCGTGCGGGGATCCAGCTACCTGCCCCCTCGGCCGTCTGCTCCGTGCGCCGCCGCACGTAGCCCGCGACTCCTCCCCGCGCCTCGCTGGGCGGGCGGAGTCCCCCAGCCGGGCGGCGGTGGCCTCCTGAGCTCCCCGGCTCTATCCTTCACCGTCGCCGGCCCGGATGGCGCCTGCCTTCCGACGAAGGGGCTGAGCAGGTGTCAAACAAGATGGTCTGTTGGGGAATGAGGAGCTGCAGGCTGGAAACGGGAAAGCGCAAGGCTTCGTTGAGCTGGTCAGCTCCCTGCCACCCACAGGCAAAGAGTGCTGTCCTCTCCCCTTAACCCTCCCACCCCCCTAAATCACAGAAACACCGGCCTGATCCAAAGAGGCCCTGGTTTATTCCCCCAAAGACCCCAATACAAACCCCAGGAGTTGGCTCCTTCTGCTTTTGCTAAAAAGCCTTGCCTGGGGGTGGTAGGAATGGGCTATTTTAGAAGGGAGGCGTTGTTGGCTCCAAGAGAATGCTGAGTCTAGGAGGTGCCCAGGCCCAGAATAGCCTGGGGAAATCAGAACCACAACTGTTAAAGAGCAGAGGGCAGGGCGAGGGCCATGGCCTCCCAGGGACACTTGGAAGGCTCAAGGAGTTGGGTACAGGCCCAGCCTGGGCTGGGAAGTGGACAAAGATGATCTTGCTGGAGTGAAAAGGGGTGGAAGGCAGAACTGAGAAATCAGGTGAAGGCGAGGGGACTCCAGAACACTGGAGGGAGTCTGGAGAATGGCTTCCTTGTGACCTCATCCCCTTGCACCATCATGTCTCCTCTCCAGAAGTGGTTTGTGCACCCCCCACCGCCTACATCGACTTTGCCCGGCAGAAGCTGGATGCCAAGATTGCTGTGGCCGCGCAGAACTGCTACAAAGTGACGAATGGGGCCTTTACTGGGGAGATCAGGTGAGATGCAGGCAGGAGGGGTGCGCGTGGGGACCCTGCCCTCGCTTCCCTCATTGAGGGGAAAGTCACAGGGTGGGCTCTCTGCTGAAGCCTGGCTTTCTCTCATCCTTTAGCCCTGGCATGATCAAAGACTGTGGAGCCACATGGGTAGTCCTGGGGCACTCAGAAAGAAGGCATGTCTTTGGAGAGTCAGATGAGGTTAGTAACCAGGAGGGGAGGTAAATGCTGCCTTACTCCAAGAGGGGTGGCTCACCAGATCTGTTCCTCCACAGCTGATTGGACAGAAAGTGGCCCATGCCCTGGCAGAGGGACTTGGAGTAATCGCCTGCATTGGGGAGAAGCTAGATGAGAGGGAAGCTGGCATCACTGAGAAGGTTGTTTTCGAGCAAACCAAGGTCATCGCAGGTAACTCTGGAGAAGGGGACCTTTGAGCCTGGCCAGGGCTATGGGGGCACAGAGGGTGGGGTCAGATGCCCTGCAGCCTGACTTGATCCCCATCCTGTGCTGATACAGGAAAGGAAGGGGGAGGGGGAGGACCCTTGCATCCTTCATATCACATCTGTTCCTGCCCAGATGGTATAGATGCCACTTGGAGTTCCTCCCACAGCCACCAGGGGGCATTAGGCCACCATCGTTCTTCATTCCGTGGGCAATGAGCTGGCTAGCTCCTTCCTGTTCACCATTCATCTGTGATCTGTCCCACAGATAATGTGAAGGACTGGAGCAAGGTTGTCCTGGCCTATGAGCCTGTATGGGCCATTGGGACTGGCAAGACTGCAACACCCCAACAGGTAACCGAGCCCAGGAGCTCTGCCTCTCCCCTACCTGCCTCCGTAGGACTGGACTGCAACACAGATCATCTGAGCCAACCCCTAATTTTAAAGACCGGAGCCCCCAGGGCACCTGTCTGGCTCAGTAGGTAGAGCATGTGACTCTTGATCTTGGGGTCGGGAGTCCGAGCCCCATGTTGGGTGTAGAGATTACTTTAAGATAAAAAATAAAATACCTAAAAACAATAATAATAATATAGTGGTCAGCCTGCAGCGGGTCCCCCTCTGTTCCCGGGGCCAGCTGATCTCCCAGGCATGCAGTGACCTATAATCAGTGACCCCCCCTGATTGTAGCAACGTTCCAGGGGCTTCTGGGGGCTCAGGCGCTTCGGCCTCATTGCCTGGCTTTGGGAGGGGGCGAGAACCCGCACTCAGGGGAGCCCCACGCACAAGGAGAGTGACTTGTCCAAGGACATCCATTCCAGGGTCTAGATGGGACTGGAGCTATGGTATTCTGACTCAGATCTCAGGGTTCTTGCCCCAAAACCACACTGCCTCTCTTCACTGGGGCCCAGGGTCTTTTAGCCTTTGAGTGAGAGAGGCAGGAAAAGGCTTACTTCATCTGGCTTCTTCTAGGCCCAGGAAGTACACGAAAAGCTCCGGGGATGGCTTAAGTCCAACGTCTCTGACGCGGTGGCTCAGAGCACCCGTATCATTTATGGAGGTAAGTGGGTTTGGCTCCCGCCTGAGATAGGGGTGGACTCGGCCCTCCTATCCCATCCCTGCCCATTTCCTCTCTCTTCTCCCTTCCCAGGTTCTGTGACTGGAGCAACCTGCAAGGAACTGGCAAGCCAGCCTGATGTGGATGGCTTCCTCGTGGGCGGGGCTTCTCTCAAGCCCGAGTTTGTGGAGATCATCAATGCCAAACAATAAGCCCGTCCATCTCCCCTGTTCTTCCTAAGTCAGGGACTAGGTAGCTCAGAAGCTCAGTAACTGTGTTCCCCTCCACCCCCTACCCCGCACTTGCTTCTGATGGTGTCACCTGCCCCCTTTGTGGCCAAAGTATACGTTTTCCTCACCGTTTACACCTTGCCCTGTAATGGTTGGGACCAGGCCCATCCCTTCTCTACAGAACTGTAATGGTCAGAACGAAACATGTCACCAAGGTGGCTTCTCCTTGGCTGAGAGGCAGAAGGGGTGGAATTTGCTCGTGAGCCCCCTCAGCGTCCCCAGTGAGGGCAGGAGAGAAGCCATCCTCTTCTCCCATCTCACTCCCTGAGGCCGGGGGCTGAGAGAAAACCCTGTCCTCCCCTCAGAGGCCAGAGGGGCTGCTCTCTCCCATGGTACCAGCGCCCATGTGTGGTGTGTGTGTGAGCAATCCCGCGTGTGGGGGGAAATAAACACCTGGCACTGAGCCTTGTGGCGTGTCCTTCTTCACTGTACTTGCCCATATCCTCTTTGTCCTTTTTGAGGCAGCCCCAGGACACTTGTACAGAAAAATAGCACAAACAGGTTTCTACAATAGCACATCTCTTACTGTTTTTACTTGAAAAAATGTCTTGCGTACCAGGCGGCCATAGCCTCGAATAGGGGCTCCCTCCTGCCCCCCGCTCTGGGCGGCTCAGGGGCTGTTGGATCCCCAGAGCCTGGGTTGGGGTAGGGGCCCAGCCTCACTGGCTTTAAGCAGCTGGTCCAGGCTGGCGGTCGCTCCTCCCCAGCCCCCAGGGGAGCGGTGGCCTTGAGGCCCCAGCGCCATCTACCTTCACAGGAGTCACTGGTAGAGCAGGTAACGCTTCATGGCGGGGGGCAAGGGGAGAGCAGACACCTGGCCAAGCCGGGTATCCCCCAGGGCGTGGCGCACACACAGGCGGCTCAGGTGCAGAAGGGAGTGTGGCTCCGCTGGGGGGGAGAGAAGGAGGGGAAGGTAAGTTGGGGTGCAGCCACCAGCCAGACCTCCTCACACTACAGGGTCCTGCCCGAGTTCCCTTCTGCTTTCCTGCTCTGAGTCTTGGTTGAGGGGGAGATCTAAGGCACCCTGAAGCTCTGCACCTGTTCTTGCAGTGGGAGGCGTCACAGATTGCACACATCCCCAGTCCACTGGGGGTGAAGCTCTAGCTAAGGCTCCCCACTAAGCAACAGGCCAAGGAAGCTTGGACTGCGGCAGAGCTAGTCCAGGCTTTGATTCCATAGAGCCTTGGAGCTGGGGGCTGATGAGGTGAAAGGAATGATGGTGCTCCTCATTCAAATAGCTCACCACGGAGGAGGGAAGGAGAGGTACCCACCCTCTGCTGAAGACTGCAACTGCAGGGCACAGTGAAGTTCCATCAGTCCCGAGCCCTGGCCCCATCCTTTCTAGAAGAGGCCCCACCGGAAGGCCCTGCCTCCTTGCCTGCTCTCCTTCCAGATGCCCAGGGCCTCAAAGGCCCCTTCCTGGGGTCCAAGGACGGAAGTAGCACAGACAGGTCAGAGCCCAGGGGATCTGGTCCACACCCTGGGTGCTTGGCACTGCCCATCCTCTTCCTACACCTCGCCCAGTACCCATTTAACCCTGTGCCATCTCTTGCTCCAGGAGCTGATACCTGCTGTAAAAGCCCTCATCCCTGGAGTGCCTCCCTCTAAGTAGCAAATGGCTTTTCCGAGCCTCACTCTCGTCTCTACTGCTGCTGGGAAGATAGTTAAGTAACAGCTGTGAAGCCCTTTCGCCGTTCCCCGCACTGAATAGAAGTAGGAGGCAGGTGACCTGAAGGCCCATTCCCTCTGCTCTTATAAGGTGTCGAGCGAGCTTCCATCCCAAACCACAGCCACCAGTAACAGAACACTCTCCCCACACCTGCCCCACGGCTCACCTCTCCTTCCGCCCAGGTAGCTGATGCGGACCTGGCACTGGCCCCAGACAGCGCTTACTGCCGGATACAGGGTCCTGCCCTTCAGTCCGCGGAAGGCTGGCCCCAGGTAGGTGCCCCCAATAGCGTAGCCTAGAGTTCCCTCCTCCATGTCCAGAACCACCAGCAGCCTCTCCGGCACCTCCAGCTGCTCACCATGAGGTCTGGCTGGATACTGGGGGGCCCCGGGCCCCTTGCTCTGATGATACAGCTTCCCCCGCCCAATGTCCCAGCCCCACGACTCGCTGTTGCTGCCCAGCAGCGCCGCATAGTGGTCAGCCTGCAGCGGGGCGAGGGCCGTGGCCACGCCCACCACGGCGTGGGTCCCCCTCTGTTCCCGGGGCCAGCTGATCTCCCAGGCGTGCAGGCCCCTCGAGTAGCCTTTCTTACCCCGGGCCCCGTCAGTGCTCTGGGCCACGGGCCGCCGCTCAAAGCATAACCCCCCTTCCTTGACCTCGATGTTCTCTGAGCAGTCCTTGGGGTTCCAGCCGTGCCGCTGTTGGGCTCCCAGATCAGGACGGGGAGCAGACAGTAGCTCCTCCAAGCCCTCGGGACAAGAGAGGTCAGGGTACAGGGTCTGTGGGGTGGGGGTGCTGCTGCTGCCCCCTGCCAGGGCCGTCTGGCCCATGGAGGTGAGGAGCTGAAGGAATCCCCGAGTCTTGCTGGGGCGCCTCTCTTCTCAAAGTTGTGCTCCGGCTCGGGATTGACCTAGAGAGGAGTTGGGAGAAAAGAGGGTTTCAAGTGCGGGATCCTGGCGGCGGGTCCTCGCCCAGGCGCCCCATCCTTTCACGCATGTTTGCCCACCACTTCTCCCCTCCCCTCCCTCTTGGCTCCCCGAAAGCTCTTAGGCCCATCACCTTGCCCTCGCCCATCTGTCCCGGTCTCCCGAGACTCTCACGAGTTCGCCCCCTTTGGACCTCTCCAGGGCCATCCCCTTTCCCCACCCCGTGCCCCGTCACCGCTCCCGAACCTCGCTTGGCTTCCCAGGCCCGGAGGTCACCGGCCCTCAGCAGGAGCTCAGCCGAGGGTAGCCGAGCCGCGCCGGGCGCAGACTGCCGGCAGCTTCCGCCTCCAGCACCTCCCCCGGTCTCGCCCCGCCCCGGGCCCCGCCCCCACGGGGGCCCGCCGGGGCGGTTAACCCTCTCGTCGCCGCCCTAGGTCGCGCCCCGCCCCGTGGCCACGCCCCCACGGGGGGCTCCTCGCGGGCGGTTAACACCCCAGTCCGATCGCTGCTGTGGAGGGCACGCCCCGCCCCGAAGACCCGCCCCCCTAGAGCCCATTCCCGGACGGTTAACCTGTGGCCCCCAACTCGAGGTCTCAGCCCCGCGTGGGGGCCCTCCCGGCTGGTTAACCCTTCTTGACGGCCACGGAGTCTGCACCGGGCTGTTGAGGCTCAGAATGAACTCTTTGGTAGTATCACCTCTTTGGGATCCCAGGAAGTGTGTTCTCCATCGTCAAGACCTTTGAGCCGCTTGGGCAACCAACCCCTGAGCTCCTAGAGACGAAGGGCATGGGGTCAAGGAGGGGCTTCCACTGTGCTGAAATCTATCTCTATGTCCCTTTGATTCTGGGCCACTGTTTCTGGACTGGTCTCTTTCTGCCCCACTTGTGAGTCGGTCTGTTCTATGCCTGAGGTTCTGAACTCTGTTTTTGGAGGTAGGTGTCCTGAGGCTCCATGCTGTGCTAGTCTTCATCTTGGATGTCAGTCCATTCCCGAGCCGTTGGTCTCATATGGTGGAGTACAGTGGTTAAGACTTTGGTTGTGAGTGAAGCTCTATGACCTTGGGGGAGGGTTCGACAAACTTCTCTAAACCTGTTTTCTCTCTTTTTTTTAAGAGTTATTTATTTATTTTAGAGAGAGACGGGGAGAGGGGCAGAGGGTGAAGGAGAGAACCTCAACCCTGCTGAGCACAGACACTGCCCCCGGACTGGGGGCTCCAACCTAGGACCCTGAGATGATGACCTGAGCCAAAATCAAGAGTCAGACGCTCAACCCACTGAGCCACTCAGGTGCCCCAAACCCATTTTCTTTTATGTAAAATGGGAATAATGATGGTACTTAACTCATAGGATTGTTGTGGAATTGAAATAATCTAGGTAAAGCACTTAGCACAGAGTCTGGTACCTATTATACAATCACTAAGCATAACTATTATTGTTAACATTTACTAGGTGTCCATTCTATAGAAAGGCAATGTAATATAGTGATGAAGGATGTCAAATGTGGAGCCAGGTTAACTGGGTGTGAATACCTGAAGGCTAGTATGCGTGTGACCTTGAGCAAATTACTTAACATCTTCCTCTTTAAAATGGAGATACTGTTGGGACCTACTGCATAGGATATAGTGAGGATTCAGTGAGGTTATATACACGTGAACTCAGAGCAGTTTCGGGTTCAAATTTAATCATTTGTGCTAACCACGGATGATACAACAGTGAATCCCCAAGGAGGTTACGAGGACATTTATAAAACAGTTTATCATGTAGTAGATGAAATTATGGAGAGATAAAGAAAGTCTTATGGGAGTCAAAAGGATGGGACTCCTAACCAGGGATCAAGCAGTTAGGCGGGTGTCCTGGAGGAGGTAACACTGGGCTGAATCTTAAAGAATGACTAGGAATTGGCCTGTGAGGTAGTTCTGCAGGATGGGGGTTGGGTTAGGGTTGCTACATGAAGAAAACATTCCAGACGGTGGAGTCAGCATGAAAAAAGGCAGAAGCAGGAGATGGGTTTGGGGAAGTTTGAAGACTTCAGGGTTCCTGCAGCTAGAAAGGAAGCATGAGAGACAAGCCTAGAGAAGTGAGTGCTAGATGACAGTGGCCTTGTTGGCCAAGTTAAGGAATGCAGATGTTCTCCTGTAGAACAGGCCAGTAATGGGGAGACACATACGAAGGAAACAGGAGAGAAACATGGTCAGATACTCATTTCAGAAAAACCACCCTGGGGGTACCTGGCTGGCTCAGTCGGTAGAGCATGCGACACTTGATCTGGGAATCATGAGTTAGAGATCCACGTTGGGTGTAGAGATTATTTAAAAAAAAAGAAAATTGGAAATACCATCCTGGCACAACAACATCAAGGAGGTTTCAAGGGGAACAGGACTAGAAGCAAAGAGACTTATTACAGCAGCCCGAGTGACCAGTGTCAAGAGCCTGAAATAAGGAAGAAAAAAATTCAAGAAACGCTGACGAAACTGCAAGATATGGTGACTGATTAGAGGCTGAGGTGACAGAAAAGGAGGTTTAGCCTGGAAGACTGTTGGAAGGTGCTACTGTTAATGACGATGGAGGTGACAGAAAGACAAGCCACTGGAAAGGGGCAGGGGAGTGGGGGAGGGATGGTGAATTCACTTTAGGACATGTTTTTGAGGTGCCTGAGCAACAACCTGATGAAATCATCGAGAACACACATGAAAATTGCAGGTCTGGGGGGGTAGTAAGAGGCCTGGGCTGGAGATATAAATTTGGGAAGTGTGACATTCTTTAGTCAGAAGCTGAACTATGAGAATCAGAGAGAGCGTGTAGAATAAGAAGTTAAGGAGGACACAGTGAGCAGAAAATACAAGTTTGACTACTTAAGATTTTTTTGGTCATTGGCAACTTTGGTGGGAGAGCACATGTGGGTTGTGGGAGGTGGGAGTCTAGGCTGAAGGGGCTGAACTGGCAGTTTCTGTATGGCAGACACTATGCTACGAGCTTTACATTTTGGGACAATAGAGAGTTGGGAGAGATAAGGTGACAACCATGCTCATAGTCAAAATTACCCTTGAAAATCCTTTACTGACACTATCTATTAGATACAGCATATGTTTTGTGTAAATTACAATATGCAGCAGTATCATTCAAGGATGTGTGAATAAAATTTCATAATTTTAATTGAAGACAAAGAAGAAAACATAACAAAAAGAAAGATGTAAGCCTTAAAACCTGTCATCCACCCAACCTGGATATTCTTTTTTTTTTGTAATTTATTTTTTATTTATTAGAGAGAGAGCATGAGAGGGAGGAGGGAGAAGCAGAGGGAGAAGCCGACTCCCCGCCGAGCAGGGAGCCCGATGTGGGACTCGATCCTGGCACTCCAGGATCATGACCTGAGCCGAAGGCAGTCGCTTAAACAACTGAGCCACCCACGCACCCCCCAACCTGGACATTCTTGCCAGTGTGACAACAAAAATGACATCATGACTGTAGATAGTGGCCTATGATGAATATTAGTGCAGGAGCTGTATGATAACCGAGTGGGTGAAGGCTTAGGGGACAAAGAGCAAGCCTCAGCCATGGCCAACTCTAGTTCAAGATTGAGAAGTGCACCTGCCCAGCTGCTGGTTGTTTAAAACATGGTATTCACCAGTTGTTACCACTAAATCTTGAACTGCTCAAACATTTGTTGATACTTGCTCAAATGTTACATAATGCTACAAGTAGTTTTATCTTACTACTTTTTGAGATGTAGCCACTATACAGTAAATTCATCTTAGATTGTTCAGTGAATATTTACGTATGCTGTGTGATCGTCACCAAAAAGATCCAGAACATTTCTAGCATCCCCAGAGGCTCCTTCTTGCCCTTTCCCTGACACTACATCCTTAAAGGGAACTCCTATTTGACCTCTGTCAGTATAGATTAGCTTTGCCTGTTCAATTTCATAGGATACCATACAGCATATATTCTTTTGTGCCTGACTTATTTTTCTCAGCATTAGGACTGTGAGTCATCTATCTTGTTGCATGAAATGGTAGCTCATTATTTTCATTGTTTTACATTACTCCATTGTATGGACATACCACAATTTATTCTACTGTTGATGGCCATTTGAGTTGTTTTCGTTTGTTAGCTGTTATAGAGAAAGCTACTATGTACATACAGTATTATACAAGTCTTTTAGCAGACCTAGGCACGCATTTTTGTTGGGTGCATACTTATATGGAGAATTGCTGAGTTATAAAGATACAGTGTGAACCACATTTAATTTTCTGGTTTCTCTCCACGGAGAGATTGTATTCACAAATTAAGTCACTCAGGGGTGCCTGGGTGGCTCGGTCACTTAAGCATCCAACTCTTGATTTCAGCTCAGGTCTTTTTTTTTTTTTAATTTATTGGCCGGGGGGAGGGGAGAGTACAGAGGGAGAAGCAAACTCCCCGCTGAGCAGAGAGCCCAACGTGGGGCTTGATCCCCGGATCCTGAGATCATGACCTTAGCTGAAGGCAGACGCTTAACCAACTGAAACCCAGGCGCCCCTCAGCTCACATCTTGATCTCAGGGTTGTGAGTTCAACCCCAGCTCCATGTTGGGTGTGGAGCCTACTTAAAAAAAAAAAAAAAAGGAATTAAATCAGGTATTTCAGCATTTTTGCAGAAATGTTAACATATTTATGAAGATGTGATCTGGTCTTCCCTTCCAGTTTCTCATATCTTTGTATTCTGGGATGATTTTATCAGTTCCTCATCTTTTTTATTAGTGTTTCTCTGTGGCTCTCAAGAAGTTCTTCAATTTCTTCCACAAAGCCAACACGATCCACTTGCTAGGCCACTTGAAATGTGTTTCACTTCTTTGTTAACAGAAAACCCTTAAAATCCTAAACACATTCTTCTCCATATGCATGGACTGTTTTAAGCTTGATTGTTGCCATAACTATTCACTATAAGTGATGTAACTGGCAATACTGAACAATGTCCGACTCTTCCAACTCATTACCACATTTAGATTAGGGTCAGCACTCATGGCTCTGGGAGTCAGGGAGGAATCTCACTCAGCCTCCTGTATGTGGCTTTGAAACAGCAAATCCTGCTTAGGTCAGCAAAGTGAAGGACAGGGGTGATGTTGGGGAGAGGTAGCCTTGGATGTCTTTAGGAGCACATTCCTAAAGAGTGTGGTACTTCAGATGGTATTGCAGTCTGTGATCCACACTAAAGCCAAGGCCTTTCTCTGTGAGGTCCTACTTGACTTCTAGAATGTAGAACTATAAATCCCAATCGTGGAAAGTGCTGTATTCACCTAGCACTTTGCATTTAATTGCTGCAGTAAAAGCAGATTTTTTGTCTTTGTTTTTTGGGACACTGGCATTTGTATCCCCGTAGAACTTGTCTGGCTTTATTAAATACAGAGCTACACTGCCACCATGGAAGAGGAGGAGAGAAGTGATCACAAGCTCATTAATTGTTTTCAATCCAGGGCCTTGCGTTTCTAGTTTGGAAACATAAGAGCAGTTCAGCATTCTCCCCCCCCTCCCAAGATACCAGCCTCATCATATTCTAGAAAATAGCCATTTGGTCAATAATTGTTTTTAGTAGCTCTGGGTGGGTTTAACTCCCTGTTCTCCACAGATACAGGCCCACCAATGGTTTGCACATTTTAAAAGCTGAAGTGGTTTCTAAACGTTATGCCATCCTTGGCTGGTTTTGAAATCCTTCCATCTGAAGCTGTCTTCTCTGGCAGGAGGCTCGAACTCTGACTTGAGACCTAGAGTTTTTCTTTTTCCGCCATGTACTGCCATTGTTAGGCTCACATACCTGGTGCCTCTCTTCCAGGAGTAAGTTTTAGTGCTCTTTCGGTCTTCATTGAAGGTTTATGACATGTACTTTGCTGCCACTATAGCAGTTATCGGAGAAATTGATGACCCGGCTTCCCAAGTTTTTGAATCTTGACTGCACCTGTGGATTTTCTTTTTTTCTTTTTTTAAAGATTTTAATTTATTTGACAGGGCGCGCGCGCGACAGAGCGAGCACAAGCAGGGGGAGCAGCAGAGGGAGAGAGAGAAGCAGGCTCCCCACTGAGCAGGAAGTCCCGTGAGCTCGATCCCAGGACCCTGGGAGACGCTTAGCCGACTGAGCCACCCAGGCGCCCTGCACCTGTGGATTTCTTGAGGTCCTATTTATGTGCCACGTTGGAGGCGGACATACCACCCCTTGATAAAATGGGTGGATTGCCTTCACATGGGTCGTGTTACACAAGAGGCATCTGGAAACTCTAGAACCTAGTTTTAAAAACAGTGTTAGAATCGCAGTCAGCCTCATAAGATACAAGGCACTGAGAGGCCGAGAACTGGAGCCAAAGAGGACATGCTCTAGTCTCCCGTCTGACACTCGCACGGAATGGTGGCTGGCAACCTTCTGCCCTATTTAACAAGTTCACGTTAAGTGCGTCTACGACGAAACTCCCACTGTATCTCATTAAGTCCTCCAGACCAAGATATCCCAATTTTTACAGATTCATAAACCGCGGCCGCCCAAGACTACAGAGCTGGTAAAGGGCAAAATCAGGACTTAAAAACGAGAGGCCAGGGGCGCCTGGGTGGCTCAGTCGTTAAGCGACTGCCTTCGGCTCAGGTCATGATCCCACAGTCCTGGGATCGAGCCCCGCACCGGGCTCCCTGCTCCTAGGAAAGCCTGCTTCTTCCTCTCCCCCTGCTTGTCTTTCCTCTCTTGCTGTTTCTCTCGCAAACAAATAAATAAAATCTTTAAAAAAAAAATGAGAAGCCACTCGCAAAACACAAGGGCGGCGACGAAATGGCGACCGCAGAAACTCGGCCCGCCTGGGCGACACGCCCCGCCCCGCGCAGCCGCCCCGGGGGCTCGTTTCGTCACCCGGGCAGAGCCCGCGGCGGGCGGGGACGCGGACACCCGGCCGCGCCGCGGTCACGTGCACGGTCACGTGAGCGGGCGCGCGGGCGTAGCGGAGGGAGCCGGGCGGCCTGAGCCGGGCCTCGCGCGCCCCCCAGCGGCCGCGGCCGTGGCCGGGGGCTGCTCGCAGCCGGTCCCACCCGCTGGCCACCTCCGAGGCAGGAGCCCTCAAGCTAGGGCCCACCCCTGCACGGCAGCTCCCGCCCCCGCCAACCGCCTTCCGGCGCGTCTGGAACGTTCTGCGCCGGAACAAAGGCCCCAGGGCGGAAGCGAGGGTCCGAAGCTGAAAGACGTGCTTGGAGGCGAGGGCCTCTTAACCCGGTTGCCGAGGGGCGGTTCTGGTCCAGGGCTCTAGAAGGGAGTGGAAGGGACTAGTGCTTCTGCCAATTTCCGAATCCAGGCTTACATCCCCAGTTTCTTTACATGTAAAGGGTCCCCTTCGTCCGTGCCTCAAAAAGTTTTCCTTGCTTCCCCATCTGTTTTCTTCCGCTATCAGGGTGGAGGTCTAGGGACCCTCTACAGGAAGAGAATCTTTTTGTTCACCTTGGAGGAGGGAGGCCGGAAGTAGGAGACACCCCTGTTATGTCAGGAACTAGTATAAAGGAGCGCACACACCTATTATAATAACCACAACCCCTTTAGCTCTGCAAACCTCACCCACATTAGTCATCAAATGTCTTGCTTGCCAAATCTAATACGCTTTTGTTTATCCTTGCTAATTTTTAAAAATACGGACTCGAGTTTTTCCAGTTTTTCTGTCCACCTTTATTTCCTTCAGGGCCTCCACTCCTTCTAGTGAATCCTAATGAGGTATCTCCCTGGCTTATCCTCGGTTCCTTCCTCCTTAGTGATTCTCAAAGTGCAAGGAGGAGGGAAGGACGTTCTATCTAGATGGGCACATCCAAACCGAGGGGAGAGTGTCCCCGATTACTTTTTAAAAGCACATCTGAAGTTCACTCAGTTTTTGTTAAGCACTTACTATGTGGCATGCACTGTGCCAGGCTGTAGGAAGCGGCGTGAGACTCAAGGTCTGTCGGAGCTAGAAGAAGCCAACATAGGAGTCCTTGATGACATCTAGAAGGGAGCAAACCCGAGGATCCACAAATTCTTATACAAAGACAGACTGTGTTTACTGCTATCAGAGAAAGGCAGGGAACTGTAAGAGGGGATCCTAATTTAAATTCCAGATCAGGAAAGGCCGTTCTGAGGAAGTCACATTTAACTGAGGCCGGGATGATGAGCAGGGCTTCCACACAGAAGACTGAGATCCCCCGAAGAAGGAAGGGGCTTCATGGTGGGAAGACTTTTGAAAAGAGGGCTATCTGGTCCAAGTGTGGCTCGGGGCCAATAGTGAAAGAGAGGTGTCATAAGAGATGGAGAGAAGTGGATGGGTCACACTCCTCCTTGGGAGGCCAGTGGGGAAAAGTGTCACTGAGGGAGAAAAAAATGACAAGGATGACCCCAAGGTTTCTGGTTTGAACATCCGAATGGTGATATAGGGAGCACTAAAGAAAAGCAGAGTTAGGGGGAAAGATACAGGACTTGTTTTTGGATATGTTAAGTTTGAGATGTCTGTGAGTCACATAAATGGAGAAGTAGGAGGTTAGCTGTATGAGCCTGGCACTGAGAAAGAGTTCTTGGTTGAAAATAGAAATTTGGAATTCAGCAGAACAAGCACTGGGTATATGCTGAAGCTGGGGTGCACGGACTTGTGAGAGCAGATAATTTTTCATGAATTCTGTAAGCCAGTTGTTAAAGGCAGCCATTTTTTTTAATTGCTTAGACATAATTTAAATAAATTTTATTTTATTTCTTTAAGATTTTATTTTATTTATTTATTTTCTTAAAGATTTTGTTTATTTATTTGACAGAGAGAGAGACAGCGAGAGAAGGAACACAAGCAGGGGGAGTGGGAGAGGGAGAAGCAGGCTTCCCGCTGAGCAGGGAGCCCGATGCGGGGCTCGATGCGGGGCTCGATCCCAGGACCCTGGGATCATGACCTGAGCCGAAGGCAGACGCTTAACGACTGAGCCACCCAGGCGCCCCTAAGATTTTATTTTTTAAGTAATCTCCACACCCAACATAAGGCTCGAATCCACAACCCCGACATCAAGAGTCGCACACTCTACCGACTGAGCCAGCCAGGCACCCCTAAATAAATTATAATTTTTAAAAATAAAAAATACAAGTCATCACTTTCTAATTATTTTTACTCTATTTTTAAATTAGCTTGCTGAGGACTGCCATAACAAAACACTGGGTATTTTAACAACAGAAATTCATTTTCTCACAGTTCTGGAGGCAAGAAGTCCAAGAGCAAGGTGTCAGTAGGTTTGGTTTCTTCGGAGGCCTTTCCTGCAGATGACTGCCTTCTCATTGTGTCCTCATAGTCTTTCTCTCTATGCACTGCACTCCTGTGTCCAAATTTCCTCTTCTCAAACTGACACCAGTCAGACTGGATTTGGGCCCACCCTAATGGCCTCATTTTAACTTAATCATCACTTTAAAGGGCCTATTTCCAAATACAGTCACATTCTGAGGTACTGGGAGTTAAAGCTTCAAAATATGGATGGGAGGGGGGCAGATTCAGCCTCTAACAATTTTACTATTATCTATGCTCTTAAAGTTATTTACCTCTTGAAATCAGTCATGGCGGGAGTATTTATACCAGAGAAATCAGCAAATGGTAAAAATGAGGGCTTTTTGTTCTGCCTGGAGTGCCTGTTGTTAAACATTTGGTAGCACACATCACAACTATATGGGTTACTTAGTCTCTAGAGTGTAATTTGAATCTGAAAAATGGGAAACATATATATGTATATGTATACATATATATGTATATATATGGTGTATGATAAACTACATATAGCTCATATATATACATATATGTATATATATAAAATCTGTATTTTCTGTTTTAAGAACTTACTATCTTCAAATTCATTGAATTCCTCCACTTCTCTCTGTTCAATAGACAGACTGTTGTATTATTAGAACTCATAAGGTAGCAGGATATGTGACATATAGAGAAAAATCAATAGTTATGACAGTGTGAGCTGAAATAGTGATATATATATCATATGATATATATTAATGGAAAATATGTATAGTCCAGAAACAATATATATATAACATATATATCATATATAACATAGATATATGATAAAGATGGCATTCCAAATCAGTAGGGAAAGATGGGATTAATCAACGACTGATGCTGAGAAAATTGGCTGCCCTTTTGGCAAAATGTTATATCCCTACCTTACATTCTACACAAAAATTATTACAGATGGGGCGCCTGGGTGGCTCAGATGGTTAAGCATCTGCCTTCGGCTCAGGTCATGATCCCAGGGTCCTGGGATTGAGTCCCGCATCGGGCTCCCTGCTAGGCAGGGAGCCTGCTTCTCCCTCTGCCTCTGCCTCCCTCTCTCTCTCTGACTCTCATGAATAAATAAATAAAACATTAAAAAAATTATTACAGATAAATTAAAGACTTCAAAAAATGTAAATACCGCCCTGCACTGGGCTCCCTGCTCAGCAGGGACCCTGTTTTTCCCTCTCCCCACCCCCTGCTCCTGCTCTCTCTTGCTAGCTCTCTCTCTCAAATAATTAAACAAAAATCTTTAAAAAATATAAATGCCAGAAGAATATACAAGAGAATATTTTCATAACCTGGGGGGTGAGAAAGGGTTTCCTAAACCAGACACACAATTCAGAAGCCTTATTGAAGAGATGGACAGTAAAGAGTACATACAAATATCAAATTTCTGTAAGGCAGCACTATAAACCAAGTATAAGGACAATTAGGAAAAGATTTTCAGCATGTAAAAAAGACAAAACACTGTGTAAAGTTTTAAAATATGCCCACAAATTCTCCATTCAAAAGGTGAAACCTAGTTCCCCTCCATCTGAGTGTGGGGGCCGGATTTAACATCTAGCTCCTAAAGAATAGAATAAAGTGGAAGGGGCACATGACTTTGGAGACTAAGTTCTAAAAGGCACAGTGGCTCCCTCTTGGTATCTTTCTTGGATTGCTTGCTGTCGGGGAAGCCAGCTGCCATATTGTGAAGACACTCAGGTGGCCCTATAGAAAAGCCCATATGGCAAGGAACTATCCTGCTAGCAGTCATAGCAGTGAGCCTTCTTGGAGGCAAAGCTTCCAGCCTCAGTCAAGCCTTCAGATAACTGTAGCCCCTTCCAACAGCTGGAATAGACAGTTCTCCAAAGAGGATACACAAATGGCTAATAAACACATAAAAAATGCTCAACATCTTTAGCCATCAGAGAAATGAAAATCAAAACCGCAACAAAATACCACGTCACATCCGCTGGGATGGCTATAATCAAGAACACAGATAATAACAACTGTTGGCCAGGATGTGGCGAAATTAGAACTCTCAAACAATGCTGGTGGAAATGTCAAATAGTGCAGCCACTTTGGAAAACAGTGTGGCAGTTCCTTAAAAGGTTAAATATAAAGTTACCATATGATACAGCAATTCTACTCCTTACAATTTCACTTGTAAGGAAAAATTTGCCAATAAACTAAATTGAAATGTCTGAGGTCAGGTTGTAATTGTAATCGATTTTTTCAGTTTTTAAAGATTTTTTATTTTTAAGTAATCTCTACACCCAATGTGGGGCTCAAATTCACAACCCCAAGATCAAGAGTCACATGTTCCACTGACTGAGACAGCCAGGTGCCCCTGTAATAGATTTTTCAAATGAAAATAGTTTCCTTCTGAGAATTTGCATATATTGTTTTATTAGGCTCTTAGCAAAAGGCTTAATACATAGCAAGTGCTCAATATATATACTTGACTAAATGAATGAATATGTTGATACTGTAAATTTTTTAGAATGAAATCTCCATGTGGCAAAGGATCATGTCCTCCTTTGAAATCCTTTCATTATAGCACAGAATTCAATATATATTTTTAAAGATTTTATTTATTTATTTGACAGAGAGAGACACAGCAAGAGAGGGAACACAAGCAGGGGGAGTTGGAGAGGGAGAAGCAGACTCCCCAGGGAGCAGGGAGCCCGATGGGGGGCTCGATCCCAGGACCCTGGGATCATGACCTGAGCCAAAGGCAGATGCTTAATGACTGAGCCACCCAGGTGCCCCAAGAATTCAGTATTTTGATACTAAGAGTATTATTTTTGT
>NC_138373.1:72610527-72627878 GCF_054177405.1 Leptonychotes weddellii
CTCAGGCCGGATAGCATCATCCAGCTGCAGGGGCAGGCGGGGTTCAGCCAAACTGATCACATAAATCTTTTGAACATGTAACTCTACGTCTTGCTGTGTACAGCTTCCAATTTTCTGATTCACTTTTCTCACTACACCTTCTACATCTACGATGCTCTCTTTGTTAATGTTGGCAGCAAATTTAACCACCTGCTTGCTTGCGTGGTCTCCCACCGCCACGAGTGCCTGGACATTAAACTGCTGCTGACGTAGGACTAAGAAACACTGCTTCCCTTTAGCTCTACTTGTATGAACCCTTGCACGCACCCAAACAACTTCATCAGCTTTGTGTACTGTCAAGTCACTAACCCGAACCAAAACTCGATCTGGTTTTTCTTGTGATTGTATCATTGAAGATACTCCATATCTTTCTTTAGCATAATCTTCCGCCGCATCCATGATCTCCCGCGGCTTCTCCTGACTCTTGCGGCTTTGGTTGGCGCTGGGCATCGGGACAATGGGACGGGGCAGCGGTTACCACCCTTCCTCGCAGGCTTCCGTAGGACAGGCCAAAATCTGTATCTTTTTAAAATTTATTTTATTTTATTTATTTGACAGGGTGAGGGAGAGAGCACAAGCAGGGGGAGCGGGAAAGGGAGAAGCAGGCTCCCCGCTGAGCAGGGAGCCCCATGTGGGGCTTGATCCCAGGGTGCTGGGATCATGACCTGAGCCAAACGCAGATGCTTAATTGACTGGGCCACCCACACTCCCAAAAATCTGTATCTTTACTCATAAATGAGAGTGATGCTGAGTTCATGAACTTGTATGTTTCTCTATATACACTTCTCTATTGCATTTTAAGTTTAATTAAATATTACTTTTATAATTCCAGGAGATTCTATCTAGACCATTCTAGAGGGAAGGATGTCATCAGAGATGACATGGAGTATCTAGCTATCATTACACAGGGTAGATTCAGTGCTTGTCAACGAAACACAAAATAAAACCTCTAGTGGTTCCTCCCAGTTTTTAGGATAAAGTCCAGATTCCTTAGTGTGATCAGCTCTGTTTGCAGCTCCCACCTCATTCCCCTAAATGCACCTACTGTTCCATCCAGCAGAACTACCTACTTTCTTTCTTTTTAACATTTTATTTATGTATTTATTTGTTTGAGAAAGAGAGAGCAGGGGGAGGAGCAGAGGGAGAGGGACAAGGAAACTCCACACTGAGTGCGGAGCCCGACAGGGCTCGATCCCACGACCCTGAGATCATGACCTGAGTCGAAATCAATAGTCAGCTGCTTAACCCACTGAGACACCCAGGTGCCCCGAACTATCTATTTTCTTTGCACAGGTACTGATTGGGCTCTCTCTCCTCCAGACCTTACCAAAGGTGCTTCCTCTGTCTGGAATCTCTGCCCTGAATATATGATATTATCTAGATACGTGTACTATAAAATTATCCCCTGACACTCAGTAAAAGCTAGGCAAGTGTCGGGTATCATTAGTATAACATCTGTCTCATTATATTGAATTACTCGTTTACTTAACCCTGTCAGTGGATTGTGAGGCTCCAGATGATAGGAACTGTTTTACTGTTCTTGAGTGCCCAGCACTTACAGCCTGGCACAGAGTAAGCCCTTAATAAAAGTAGGCTCAATGATACTTCCCTAATCCTTCTGTCATGTCTTTTCTTCCCACCTAATATGTCTTCTTCTTTCTTCTGGGCCAAGGCAAATCACAGCCTTTCCCTCTGGTTACATCAAACCACCTGGAATTTTCCTTTCCCACTCCAACAATACAGTCCGGTTCATTGGCCTCCCATTTCTAACCTTCACATTTCCTTTCTTATTCCTCATGGCAATCCCAGAACCAGGGAAACAGGCAAGAGGTGGGGAGGGGCAGGGAGATCCTGACTGAAGGTCAACTAAGTGTGAGGCAATTTACCCACATTGTCTCTTTTAACCTTCTAAGAATTCTTATGGAAGTGGATGTCTTTATCCCCATTTCACAAATGTGAAAATTAAACCTCAGGAAAATTATATAACCTGCCGAGGAACACATTGCGATTAAACGGTAGAGTGGGTTTTGAACCTGGTGTCTCTGCCTCTGCATCCCCTGCTAGTTCCATGACATCAAGCGACCAGATTTGCCTAGTAACTGTATTATCCAAGCTGGACAGGGCAGGAGGTAACAGGTCCTGATTTCCAGCCCGCCACATCTTCCATCGGATCACTTTGCATGTTATATAAGGTCTGTAACACACAATTTCGTAATTAATCATGGTATCTTACCTTGTTGCCTGTTTTATTTATACTAGATCCCATAAGATTTGGTACTATCTCTCTTTCTCCTGGCAGGAATTGTGTCATAAAGATTAACTGCCCTGAGCCTTAATTTCCTCTTCTTTCAAATATCTATCTCCCCACAGGACTGGTGTGAACATTAAATCACTTGTGAAGGCATCTCACACAGTATCTGGCACAAACTCTCCGGAAATACTTGTTGAATCTTAACTTCTTTTCCATCTCCTTCCGCAAGTCAGGAGTGCCTGGGTATGGCTCAATCAGGTCTTCTTGTCTCATAACAACGTTGGATGAGGAGTATTTTCAGTGGGCACTTGTTGGATTTTCTCCCTTACTAGCCCCTAAAAGGTTTGCATCAAACCAGTCCAGGATATGAGGAAAAGGGAAATGTTCCAAACTGGGTTTAGCAATTTACAGTGTATTAGCATAGATTACACACATACTCGAAACCCGTCAGTTGGTGTAGCTAAGCCTATTTTACAGACGAGAAAGTAGAGTCTCAGGTAAGTTGCTAGTACACTGCAGATCTGCCAAGCCTCCAACCCAGGTCTTAAGATACATTGGCCTGGGCTCCTTCCACTCCACCAAGTCACCTTCCAGAGGTCAGCTAAGTGCAAGGCTGGGGTGGGGGTAGAAACTAGACCGCATACCTTGGTATTTCTTGCTCCTCATCTTCCTTCAGCTTCAGAGCATGTTTCTTTTGAAGTCACAATACTTTGGCTTTAAGGATGTGCGGTCCCTTTAACGTTTTGAGTGACTTCCGCCTAGCCCCACCCATCTCCCCTCCCCACTGCGGAGTTCCAAGCCCCACCCACTGCCTTTTGCCCTTGGCCAGTTAACGCACTTACTTAATAGGATTGGGAAGTTGGCCTCCTTACGGGGACACTAGGGGTCCGCTTGCTCCGAGGCGGATTGTCGCGTCAGTTTGTCGCGGTCTCCTCGCGGCCCCCCCTCAGCGGTTGCGCCGCAGAAGCAGCCAAGTGTCCCGCCCCCTCGTTGCCATAACAGCAGTACACAACGCCTCCTTGCGCCTTTCCCCTCTTCCAAAACACTCTTTCCCTGTCGGGGCCAAGACCCTCTCCGGAACCTCATTTTTAGTAGAGCAGAACCAGGGTCTGCGCCCCGTTGCGAAGGATTGGGTGGGTGGGTTGGAGACGGCGTCAGTCTGGTGCCCCAGAGGGGACGGGGAAATGGGACTAGACAGGGTGGGAAAGGGAAAAGAAATGAGTGGAGCAGGGGTTAGGGATGGCGGGGAGGGGAGGGGTGTAGGAGGTTGGTAGGAGAACGTGGCTGAAGGGGGGAGGTGGGAAGACCTGCGGAGAGAGGAGGCCAGGAAGCAGGGAGGCGGAGCTGCTAGAAGACCGTTGGAGCCCCTGTGAAGGGCAGGAAAGGCCTGGAAAGGCATCCTGAAGGGAGAGAGGTCCTTGGTGGGACGTCAGAAGTGGAGGCTGGGAGTCAAAATGAGATGCTCACAGGGCTAAGGAGGGAAGCGCGGTTGGGAAGAGGTCAGGGGTGATGGGAAGGGTACCCTGTCGATGGAGGCGAGGGAGCTGACGGTTGGCCAGAGCTGAGGACACATTCTTTTTTGGGAGGGTCACTGAGCTGATCTCTCACTCCAGAGCCTTCAGCAGGGAAGAAAGATGTCAGATGAAGAGCTGGAAGACTTCGAGCCAGACCAGGATGATCTGGAAAAGGAAGATGATGAGAAGGAGACAGAGGAGTGGGAGAACTACAGGAAGGAGGGAGAAGAGTACTCAGAGGAAGTGAGAGCGTGGAAACAGTGGGGTCCTAAGGCTAAGGGAGGGGGTTGGGCAGGAAAGGGATGCCTGACTCCACTTATTCCTGCAGTGGATGCCCAGCCCCCTCACGGAGGACATGATGAAGGAAGGACTTTCTTTGCTCTGTAAGACGGGCAATGGACTGGCTCACGCTTATGTCAAGCTGGAGGTTAAAGAGAGGTGCGCTTATGGGGGACCAGAAGAGGGCTGAGGTTGTAGGGCCCAATCTCCTCTCTCACCCTCATGCCTGGCTGTTGCCGCGGGGAGTTTGGATCTCTCTTACCTTGGCCAGTGGAAGGGAAGGATAGAATTTACTTTTCAGGAGGCCTGTGATTCCCTGCATCAGAGCTGGCCTGGGGAACTGGAGCCTATGAGGGTCTGTCAGGGGGATTCCTACTGGACTCCCCCTCTTGTCCTTCAGAGGGTCAGTTCTCAGCTCTTCACAGACGGAAGTCCCTGCTCCCTGTAAAGAACCCACCTACCTTCTCTCCCCCTTCCTCACCACTCCCATCAGTCACCCATTCTTCTCTCCATTACAAGCCATCTCCACATTGCCCTCTGCTTTAGCATCTCTACCAGTCCTTGCTGGGTTCTTTTTTTTTTTTTTTTTTAATTTATTTGACAGAGAGATAGAGATAGAGCACAAGTAGGCAGACAGGCAGGCAGAGGGAGAGGGAGAGGGAGAAGCAGGCTCTCTGTTGAGCCGGGAGCCCAACTTGGGGCTCGATCCCAGGACCCTGGGATCACGACCCGAGCCGAAGGCAGCTGCTTAACTGACTGAGCCACCCGGGTGCCCCTACTTGCTGGATTCTTAACCCTACCTCTGGCCTCTGCCATCTCCTAGGGACCTGACAGACATCTACTTGTTGCGGTCCTACATCCATCTGCGCTATGTGGATGTTTCTGAGAACCACCTGACAGACTTGTCCCCACTCAATTACCTTACCCACCTGCTCTGGCTCAAGGCTGATGGCAACAATCTGCGGAGCGCCCACCTGAATGAACTGCCCTACCTGCAGATTGCCAGTTTTGCCTATAACCAGATCACTGACACTGAGGGCATCTCTCACCCTCGTCTGGGCAGCCTGGATCTCAAAGGTGGGTCCTTAGGTCAGGTTACACAAGATTCTCTCCTTCTTAGCTTGGACCAACAGAATGGGCAGTGTGGTCTTTGGCCGTGCCACACAGCGATCTCCATTCATTCATTCATTCATTCAGTCATTCATTCAGACAGTCCCTATGATTCATTATGACATTTCTATGTGCTGGATGGAGATGTAGCACTGAACAAAACAAAATCCCTAGTCTCATGTAGCTTACATTCTCTTCAGGGGAGACAGACAGCTACCAATAGACATAATAAATAAGTAAATTTATGTACGATGTGAAGAGGAGATATGTGCTGTGGAAAACAGATTAGGATAAAGGGACTAGGTAGAGGCACAGGTGGTAACTTCAAACAGGTTGGTTAGGACAAGCATCGGTGAGAAGCTGACATCTGAGCAAAGATTTGAGGGAGGAGAAGGAGTTAAGCATGTTGGGTGCTGGGCACTCTTCATTCACTCCTCAAAGGCTTGGATGGACATGTCCATTTGGCCCTTGGACTCCCAGGGCCCCAGAGGTGTCAAGTCTCTAGCTGTCCCTCATTGCCACCTCGCATTAGAGTGAGAGGATGATGCAGAGACTCCCGACATTCAGGCTCTACTGTTGAACATTTGGAGTAGCCTTTGAGCTCTTACCACCCTCCTGCTCCTCAGGGAACCGCATCCGCAGGGTGACCGGTCTGGACCCCCAAAAGCTGATCAGCCTGCACACACTGGAGCTTCGGGGGAACCAGCTGGACAGCACCCTGGGAATCAACCTTCCTAAGCTGAAGAACCTCTTCCTGGTAGCTCACTGGGTTAGAGGGTGGTTGGTGCGGGGAAGAGGGCACTGCTCGGGGGGCCAGGGTGCCTGGCTTCTAGTAGGCTCAGCTACTAACCTCATCATCATCATGAGCATTTAGTATCATTTATTGAGCCCTTCCTACCTCGCAGGACTGATAATACATAATACATGGGAATAGAGACAATTTGCTTTGATACAGGTAGTAGCATAATTTGCTGTAAGTGAGGGACAGATATCAGGCTAAGGAAGCCACTTGAATGTTAAGTCTTTTTGGCTCTTGAGCTTCTTCATTCTAGGATGGTGCTGAAGCCATTTCTCCTCAGTGGAGCAGTGGGGGCTTATGGGCCTCGGGTGGGTTGAATCATCTCCTCCTGAATCAGCGGTGGCTTTGGTAGGATGAGCAGCAGGGGGTTCCTGTTGACCTTTCTCTGGACTGGTAGCTTCTCCTAGACTTCTTTACTGTCTACACCCATCTCTCCCCACCTCCACTCCCCTCCTGCACCCCTCTGTCTCCACTCTTATGTTTCCTGCATCTCTGACTTCTCTTCCCTGTCCCTGCTACCTTCTCCTGATCTATGTGCTGTACCCTGGGGGCTAGGCCCAGAACATGCTGAAGAAGGTGGAGGGCTTGGAGCACCTAAGCAATCTCACTACCTTGCATCTTCGAGACAACCAGATTGAAACTCTGAGTGGCTTCTCCAAGGAAATGACATCGCTGCAGTATCTCAACCTGAGGTATGCACCCTTCCACATCCTACATTGTCCCTACCCTGGACCAGGAGCAGCTTCTGACCCCATGTTCTTCCCTGGCCCCAAACCCCCAATCCTAGTCTGTTCCTAGACGCTCCCTTCATCCTCCATCCTGATCTTTACCCCTCCTTTCCTTACTGTATATAGCCTGGGGCCCCTGAATCTTTATTCACTCAATCCACAGTTATTGAGAATGTGCTAGGTGCCAGGCTTGGCGCTGTATTTTGGGAACATCTAGAGGAATCAGAGTTGGTCCCTGTTCTCAAGGGACTCACAGTCTGGCTCCAATTCTCTTTTCTTGGTCCTATTCCATGTAAATTTCCTCTGCCCTTCTCCATCTCCTGGACCCCCATTTCCCTTCCCATTTCCTGCCTCTCTTCTCCTGAGCCCCACCTGTAAGGGATGGCTTCTTTACTGATATAAAAAATGCAAGATGTGCTCATATTTGAGGAGAGAAGAGTATTTGAAAGAAAATCTCTAGATTGAAAGGCAGTGGGGATTGATGGGGGAGGGGGGGATATTTTCTTTCAGCAACCCTTGTCTGATGGAGGATTTTATGCTTGTTTCTTTAAGCAAGATGTAAGGTAACTGCCTCCTTAGTCAACATGGCCAAATCCTCAAAGCTGGTAATGGAAAGACAACCTCCAAGTAGGGAGAGATGGTTGCACCTTGGAGCTCCCAATTCCTGCCATGGCTCCTGGAGAAATCTCTTGCTAATTAGTTCTTCTTTGTTAGTCTGGTAGGATTGGGGTGGTGGTGCTCTTTTCCTATTAATGGTCTAGACAGAGATAATAGACGCTCCTCAATGGCTACTAACTGGGGTTGTTTGGAAGTAAGGGTGGGGAGAAGTTTCTCAATGACTGGGAAATGCCTCTGGGGCCAAAGATGCTAAGCCCCCACCCCCCACCCCCGGGAAATGCACAGGACAGTCCAGCACAAAGTGCATGGAGTGCTCTCAGTGAGAAACTCTGTGTGAGGTTTAGTCACCTCCATTGAGGCTAAGGCGGAAACAATTAAACCTGATTTCAAAGGCATGAGGCAAGAACCTGAAAAGAAACATACTATACAATGAAGCACATTAGATGAAGCTTGTTCTTCAGGCCAGGAGGCCCCAGACCATCCCTAGCTCTAGGCTCCTTCCTGGGGGGAGCACCAACCTAGCACCCACCTCCATGAGCTCAGATCCCAGTTCCTTCTGCACTGGCCTGGGTGGTCCTTTCTAACCTTTGATTAGGTACGACTGACACATAAGAAGTTTGACCCTGCAAGGGGGATTCCCCCCTTCTCTCCAGCTACACGACAGGGTTGGTGACCTAGCTTTGTTGCTCCAAAAGGAGAAATACGACCAGCATGTTACAGAACAGACTGTGGCCCTCACGGTGCCCTGGAAGGCCAGAGGCAGGACTGGAGTAGGGTTGGACCACCCTGGCTCGGCTAGGCTATATGGCTTTGCTGAGCAAGCCAATCCACAGAGGCAGTGAAACTGGAACCCAGCAGGAGATTCCCCCAGGGGCCTTCTTCCTGGAAGTGGGGCCCCCAAAGCCCATTATTCCCCTGTGTGAATCCCTCCTGACCACACCTGGCAGGGGCAACATGGTGACCCACCTTGGGGAGCTAGCCAAGCTTCGGGACCTGCCCAAGCTGCGGGCCTTGGTGCTGTTGGACAACCCGTGCACAGATGAGAATGACTACCGCCAGGAGGCCCTGGTGCAGATAGCACACCTCGAGCGCCTGGATAAAGATTTCTACGAGGACGAGGAGCGGGCCGAGGCTGATGAGATCCGTCAGAGGTTGAAGGAGACCCAGGAGCAGGAGGCTGAGGCTGCGCACGACTCCGAACTGGAGCTGCCATCCATGTAGCTCTTCAAGCCTCTGGGGACAGTAAGGAAGCTGACAGAGAAGCAGGAAGAGGAGGCCAAGGGTCTGTCAGATGGGGCAAGAGAATTTGCTCTAGGAGGAGGTGGCTGAGGAAGGGATACGGCGAGGAGAACCCTTGGAGACACTGGGCTTAGGAGTCAGGGGGTGTCTCAGGGTGAGGAGAAAGGACCAGAAGGGCCTGGGAGGAGCTGAGAAAAGGCTTAGGAGAATACATTAGGAGAGGAAAACTAAGGAAGAGAATTGGGGTGGCAGGCAGAGATGCTGGCATAGGGCGACACGCGGTGAAGATCAGCTGGCAAGGACAGGTCTGGGGTGTGGTGTGGGAGGTGGGGGTGGAGGGTGGAGGAGGTGGTTGAGGATGGAAGCAGGGCCTAGAAGAGGAGGCAGGGGAGGAAGATCTTGCACTAAAAATCTGAAGCTAAAAATAACGGGAAACGGGTGGGGGGAAGAAAGGAGGGCAGGATAAGGCAGAAAGAGAAGACTGGGGAGACCAGCCCAGGGGAGTGTGGCAGCTGGGCACTCTGGATGGGGGCACAGGCAGCAAGGGGAATGCAATAATGTCCAGGGGCTTTACTTCTGCCCTCTTCCTCCAGGAGATCAAAGACACTGGCCCCAAGACCTGAGAAGACTTCCAGGTAGTGGGGCTGCCACATTCACATCCCTCATCCTGAGTCAGAGCATGCCTTCTCTTGCCCCAGACGTGGGAATTCATCACAGCCTGCCTGCCGCCCAGGCTCTGTGATGGGCACCTGGGCAGCGTCTGGGTGGGCCTGAGCCCTGCCTAGAACCTGTGTGTGTGTGTGTGTGTGCTGGTGGGGGGGCGCCCTCAGGCAGGTGTAGGGAATCAGGCCTGGGGGTGTGTGTGTGTGTGTGTGTGTGTGTGTGCGCTGGTGGGGGGGCGCCCTCAGGCAGGTGTAGGGGAATTAGGCCCGGATGGGCCCAGGGGATGCTTGCAGAGTTGGCTGCGGAAGAGCTGCGGAGGCGGCTGGGTGTGTTAGGAACAGTTTGGTTTTCAAATAAAGAGACATTTTGATACTCTTGTGTCTGATCGGGGTTGTGAGAGTCCAAGTCTGTCATGGGCTTCACTGGTGTGAGGCTGTGCCCGTTACTTTCCAGGGGAGCGGGGCGTGGGTGTGAGCGCGCGTGGGTGCCGGGCCTCAGGTCCTGGGTCGCCCCCAGCCCCTCCCCCATCGCTCTCCTCCCGGCCCCCCCCCAAATCCCCCACCCCCCATCGGACCCCCACCCGCGCTCCTACGTGCTCCTCCGCCGGAGGCTCCTGACTCATCGGGGGCTCCGGGTCACATGCGCCCGCCCGGCCCTATCGGCGCCTCCCCCCGCCCGCCCCCCGCCCGCCGCCAGGGAGCCGCAGCCGCCGCCGCCGCCGCCACCACTCCCGCTCTCTCTGCTCCGCCGCCGCCGCCGCCGCCGCCGCCACAGGCTGAGTCTGCAGCCCCGAGGTGAAGCCCCGGCCGGCCCCTGCGCCCCTCCGGCCCCCTCCCCTAGCCGCCGCGCCCCCCGCCCTCTCCCCCGGCCTGCGCGCATCCCTCGCCCCCCGGCGCTGCGCACCTGCTCCGTCATCCGCACCTCCCCCGGGCACCCTCCCTCCCCGGCCTTCTGGGACCGCTTCTCTCGGTTTCTCGCTGTCGCCCCCTCCTCACTGGGGCGCCAGGTCTCTCCGCACCTGTTTCTCTCTAACTGCGCCTTTCTCTACCCTTGCCTGACCCTCTCCCCACGCCCCTCTTCGCCTCGGGTTCTGTCGATGTTAAGTTCGGGGTCTCCCCCAGCGGTGCATTTTTATCCTGGCACGTCCCCTGGCTTTGCATCTGGGGAAATGTCTTCTCTTCCCATTCCTCAGCATCCCTAGACTTCTAGACTCCCTTCTTTCCCACTCCTCCCCCACATTGCCTCTCTCCTTTTACATTACCTCCCGCGGCTGCACGGGGGAGGGATGGGAGGAGGGGAGAATTTGTCTAGGAGCGGGGGGGGGGCGGGGAGCATGAGCCCAGCCTTGCCTCTCCCCCCAGATCTCTTCTCCCTCCCCGCTCAACCCCCAGGGACTGAGGGCTTCCCCAGGACCCTCGCCCCAGACTTCTCTACTGTACATCTCTTGGGAAGAGGAGGGACGTATGTTTGGGAGAGGAACTGGGACCTTGGAGTGGGGGTTGGGGTGTTAAGTTGGCGTGGGATGGGGGCTCCGGAGGAGAGGCCCCAGCTGCCCAGACAGCCCATCCTCTTCTTGGCTCCAAGGAGAAATGCAAGCCTGAGCCATTATACTCTGAGATCTGGGGAAACCCCACCAGTCAGCTGCCGGAGCTACTGAGGGGGGGCGACGCAACCTCTGCCGGTGCCCCTCCCTCCTCACTGCGGTGTCCTCCCTTCTCACCGTTTGATCCTCCCCTTCCCCCCACTGCAGTGACCTCCCCTTCCTCACTGCATTGACCTTCTCTCCCCGTGGGGTGGGGGGGGATCCCTTCTAAAGCCAGGACTGCAGCCACCTCCTCCCCAACCCCCACCCACTGCAGTAACCTCTTTCCCATCGCTCCCAGCCTCTAGCCCCTCCCACTGATCAGGCTCCGCCTCTCTAAACCTCTTATCTTTCTCCTTCCTTCCCTTCCACCCAAGATCTCAGCCATCATGTCGATAGAGAAGATCTGGGCCCGGGAGATTCTGGACTCCCGTGGGAATCCCACGGTGGAGGTGGATCTCCACACTGCCAAAGGTAGCGAGCAGGGCAGGGGGCTTCCCACAGCCCTCGGGCCGGCTTTCCCCTGGCCCGGGAGGGGCAGCTGCCTTCATTCCCAGTGGGGATGGGGTGCTGGGCCAGGCTTCCAAGCCTGGATTATGGGGGTTGGGTCCTCTTTGTCCAGGGGAGCCAGGATAGGCCAATCTCTGTGTCCTATTTTAGTGTATGGGCTACACCGTGCCTCTGCACGTCTGTGTGTGCACCTGCGTGCATGTGTGCATGTGTGTGCTGCCTGCGTAGCTTCATGTGTGTGGGTTCCTCGTTGTGCATGTGGGACCTCAGCTGGGCGCATGAGGAGGCCACTGCCTGGGCATCTGTGTGTGTGTGTGTGTGTGTGTGTGTGTGTGTGTGTTAGAGAGCAGTGTGGGGATGGGACTGGTTGTGGCAGGCAGTTTGGAGCGGGAAGGCTGAAGGAATCCCTGGCCCTGTAGTATCCTTCTATGCCCCTCCTTATTTCATGTTCCTCTTCCAGGTCTTTTCCGGGCTGCGGTGCCCAGTGGAGCCTCCACTGGTATCTATGAGGCCCTGGAGCTGAGGGATGGGGACAAACAGCGTTACTTAGGCAAAGGTGAGGCCCTTTCTCTTTTCCAGGCACTCCCATCCCTCAGCTTTATACTCATACCTTACACCAGTCCTCAGCCCCCTTCTTGCATGCCCCCCACTTCTGGCGCCTTCCACCCTCACCCTGTCTGGCCTCCCTGCCTCTCCCCAGGTGTCCTGAAGGCAGTGGACCACATCAACACCACCATCGCTCCTGCCCTCATCAGCTCAGTGAGGCCCACTCTTTGCTGGGGGCCGGGAGGGGGCGGGCGGGCAGGGGTGCTGGTGGGCAGGACCAGGGTCCTGGAAGGAATCCTGGATTAGGGGAGGAGGGAGCAAAGGGAGAAAGGTCCACCTCTTGGGAATCATGGTTACCAAGGGAAGGATGGGAAGACTCCTTTACTGCCCCCTGCTCCCATGGGGTGCAGGTCCCCTCATCCAGACCGGCTGCTCTCCCAGGAACCCTGGCCAGAGGGGACCCTGTGTGGGAATTGGGTGGGGCCCTCTGCCCTGGGGCCCAGCCTCCGCCTGTGGTGATGGCGCCTCTGCCCACAGGGTCTCTCTGTGGTGGAGCAGGAGAAGCTGGACAACCTGATGCTGGAGCTCGATGGGACTGAGAACAAATGTAAGCCGGGTCTGGGAGAACGTGGGGAGGCAGGAGGGGGAGGACGCGTGGAGCAGACAGCATGGAGCGCTGTGGGGGCTTCCTTAGGAAGGACTGTCGGGACTTAGCCCATCTTCCGTTCCCCTCCCAGAGCCAGAATAAGAGAAGATGAATTTAACTGCAGGGGAGGGAGTGACATTAGATAGACAGAAGGAAGAACTTTGCAGCACGAAGAGGGCGATCTGGCAAGAGAGATAGTCTATGGTCTCAGGATGTTTAGAAATAAGTGGAGCTCTCTGCCCTTTCCCATCATGTCGTGTGTGTGTGCGTGCGTGTCCCCGCTATTTTCAGGAGAGCACTGATGAGGTGCTGCAGGAGTGGAGAGGGAGGAGGGGGTCTCCTTTACTGGCTCCTTTTGGGGAGTACAGGTGGAGGCCAGGGCTCGAACAGATGGGGGAAATTTTTGCTCAGTGCCTTCCTCTATCATCTCCCAGCCAAGTTTGGGGCCAATGCCATCCTGGGTGTGTCCCTGGCCGTGTGTAAGGCAGGGGCGGCCGAGAGGGAATTGCCTCTATATCGCCACATTGCTCAGCTGGCCGGAAACTCCGACCTCATCCTGCCCGTGCCGGTGAGCCCTGTCTGCCCTGCCTGGGCCTCTCCCAGGGGTGGGGGGTGGGGAGCATGAAACCTTGTGAGGAATGATGGGGGGAAAGTGCATTGAGGCAGCTACAGAGAAAGGATGGGGACAGGAGACTTTGAGTCTGGGAAGCTGGGGCAGATTTGGGCTCTTGGGTTAACGCTCCTGGGGGTGGAGGGGGGAAGTGCTCTGTGACTTTTCTGTCCTGTGGCCCCCAGGCCTTCAACGTGATCAATGGTGGCTCTCATGCTGGGAATAAGCTGGCCATGCAGGAATTTATGATCCTCCCAGTGGGCGCTGAGAGCTTTCGGGATGCCATGCGACTTGGGGCGGAGGTCTACCACACACTCAAGGGGGTCATCAAGGACAAGTACGGCAAGGATGCCACCAATGTGGGAGATGAAGGTGGCTTTGCCCCCAACATCCTGGAGAACAGTGAGGGTGAGACCAGGAACCTCACTCCCTGCTTTAAGTCTCGCTCTGTCCTGGGACATCAGGAAGGGCCACACACTTCACCAGGTCCTGAGGATTATGGGTGGGAGGCCCTTGAGCTAGCTCAAAGAGGTACCAGTACTGGGACTGGATCCCAGAAGGCCTGCCACATTCACATGCAGGCCTAAGAGGACAGTCTTCACCTGCCCAGCCAGATTTGTTAGCACTATATATATATTAAGATTTTATTTATTTGAGAGAGAGAGAGTATATGCATGAGCAGTGAGAGGGGCAGAGGAAAAGGGAGAGGCAGACTCCCCCGCCGATCAGGGAGCCTGAGGACGTGGGGCTTTATCCCAGGACCCCAAGATCATGACCTGAGCTGAAGGCAGACATTTAACTGACTGAGCCACCCAGGTGCCCCTTGTTAGCAACTATACGTTCTTACTGGAGCCCCTGGGAATGCGGGGAAGTGGTCTACGTGACTTGTAGGATCCATCCTGGACTTGAACTTGATAGGACTCTCAGTTTGATGAGATATACCATACTCTAGGGATTCTATTCTAAGTCAATCCCATTTCCACCCCAACCTCTCAGGCCTCTAAGATCCCTAATTTTTCTCTGCCTTGGCAGGAGCTGTATGATGAATAAAAACAATAACAGGGGGACGCCTGGGTGGCTCAGTCGGTTGAGCGGCTGCCTTCGGCCCAGGTCGTGATCCCAGGGTCTTGGGATCGAGTCCCACATCGGGCTCCTTGCTGAACAGGGAGTCTGCTTCTCTCTCTCTCTCCCTCTGCTTGTACTCTCTCTGTCAAATAAATAAAATCTTAAAAAAAAAAAAAAAAAAAACAGGAAGTGGCTGAGAGTTCAGGTTCTGGGGCCAAATTGCCTCTATTTGAACCTTGACTTGAAGAGTTACTGGCTGGTGATCTTTCTTACTTAACTTCTCTGTGCTTGTCCTTCTTATCTGTAAAATGGGAATAATAACAGTATCTACCTCTTAGCATCATTGTACTTAGGTGACATAGTTAGGCGTCAATAAATGATAGCTATTTATGAACAACCTGTTACGAACAGAATTGCATTCCTCTGCCCTCTTAGAAGATGGTCTGCTCTTCCCAGCCCTGGGGAAAACCCCACCAGCAACTGTAGTCAGGCTTCTCCCCAGCAACTGCCCTCTGCCTGGCCTCTGAATTTCTTTCTTACTCTCCTTCCTCTTTACCCACCCTTTCTGCTGGTAATCTCACTGTATTCCATCCCTAGCCTTGGAGCTGGTGAAGGAAGCCATCGACAAGGCTGGCTACACAGAAAAGATTGTCATTGGCATGGATGTCGCTGCCTCGGAGTTTCATCGTGACGGCAAATATGACTTGGACTTCAAGTCTCCTGCTGATCCTTCCCGATACATCACTGGGGACCAGCTAGGGGCCCTCTACCAGGACTTTGTCAGGGACTATCCTGGTGAGAACAAGGGGTGTGGGAGGGAGGGCAGCGCGAGGGTCAAGGGGCAGGCAGGGGCGTGTGGGGCAACTCTGGACCATATGGGGTGCTGACTCAGGTGCCAGGTAGAGGTCTAAGAAGAGCCTGAGAATCAGGATGAGAGGGGGGAGCGGGGGAGGTGGCGGGGCAGGGGGAGGAGCCTCCTGCAGAGACAAGCTTTGTAGGTAGTTTAAATGTGCAGGTACCCATAGTGAATCTGTTTTTATCTACTTCTGTCCTAATTAAAGTCATGTGTTCCAAAGCTACGGGGATCACGGGGAGGGCTTTTGAAGGAAGCAGCGATGGTGAGAGAGTGATGGGGCCCAGCAGGGAACTTGTACATATCAGTGTTTTTGACTGATGAAGTTGTGGATGCTGAGTGGAGCTGCAAGCGCTGTGGGAGTAGAATAGGAAGGCTGACGAGGAGCCGAATTACCCTCTCCAAGCTTACCAAGGGCTGGGACCCCTGCATGGAGGAAGCTGGTTTCCATTTCCCTGAGACAGAGCAAGAGAAAGTAGATATAAATGCAGAATAGCATATAAATAGGATGTAGAATAGCACTGAGGAAAGGTCTCCCAGTAGTGAAAGTGGGAAAATGCAAAAGTAGTTTTGAGAAAGACTGTGAACCCTTGGTTTTTGGAAGATTTTCTTTTTTCCCTTTCTTTTCAAGATTTTATTTATTTGAGAGGGAGAGAGCACGGGGTGGGGGGGGCGGCAGGGCAGCGGGGAACAGATGGGGAGGGAGGGGGAAAGAATCCCAAGCAGACTCCATGCTGAGTATGGAGCTTGACGCAGGGCTCGATCCCACAACCCCGAGATCATGACCTGAGCCGAAACCAAGAGTTGGACACTCAACCTACTGAGCCACCCAGGCGCCCCCGGTAGGTTTTCTGAAAGAACTGAAATAAGAACCGGGGCAGGCTTATCTTGGAGGCAGGGAAGCAAGGATGGGCAGGCTTAGTTAGCCAGGGGATCTGTCCACCCAGGAGGTGTTCCTGCCTGATGCAGAGCCCCAGGGAGGGTCAGCAGCCCCTCCTGCTCTCCTTCTAGTGGTCTCCATTGAGGACCCCTTTGACCAGGATGATTGGGCTGCCTGGTCGAAGTTCACAGCCAATGTAGGGATCCAGATTGTGGGTGATGACCTGACAGTGACCAACCCAAAGCGTATTGAGCGGGCAGTGGAGGAAAAGGCCTGCAACTGTCTGCTGCTCAAGGTCAACCAGATCGGTTCGGTCACTGAAGCTATCCAAGCGTGAGTATCCCCTGGCTGTCCCCGACCCAGCCTGTTTCTACAGGACACCTCCGGCAAGTGCTCCCAACCTCCTCCTGGCACAGATGCTGAAGAGAGCGGGGAACCTGCATCACTTTCCCGGCTCTTTTGGCTCTGTCCCCCTTCACCCCATGCCCTTTGCCCCTCCCAGGGAGCTTCGTGCTGGGTGTTTCTCAACATAGACCAGTGGGGGCGCTGGGAAGGGAGTGCCTGGTGTGAGGGGCTGGGGGTCAGTGCTGGTGTGTGGCTGCAGGTGCAAGCTGGCCCAGGAGAATGGCTGGGGGGTCATGGTGAGTCATCGCTCAGGAGAGACCGAGGACACATTCATCGCCGACCTGGTGGTGGGGCTGTGCACAGGCCAGGTGAGTGCAAGGGAGATCTTTGTGTAATTGGGTTCTGGTCAGGTGGGTGGGTCTCTCTTTCCGGGTGTTTGCGGGTGTCAGGAGAATGTCAAAGGAATGTAAGTTTTCTTTTAGGAGATGAAGGGGCAGCCACTGAGCTGCTTATCTTTGGGCATGTTTCAGATCAAGACTGGAGCCCCGTGCCGTTCGGAGCGTCTGGCTAAGTACAACCAGCTCATGAGGTGAGGACACCTGGGGGATAGGAGCCCAGGGCCCAGAGGGGTAAAAGCTCTGTTGGCCCACCATCCCATCTCCGATACCCAGGGCCTGGAAAACAGTAGCTATCCAGAAAATACTTGTTTTTGAATGATGGCTTTACCGATGGCCTGATCCAGGGCTCCCATAGGTCACGTGGGAACGCCAGGGCATGCCCACGCTTGGGCCAGGACATCGAAGCAGCTGGTGTGACGGGTTTGGAGGATAGGGGCCTCCCGGAAAGAGAAGCGGGATCCTCCCCGCTTCCCTGACTCTTTCCTCTCTGGCTCCTCTTTCTCAGAATTGAAGAAGAGCTGGGGGATGAAGCCCGCTTCGCCGGACATAATTTCCGCAATCCCAGCGTGCTGTGATCCCTCTCCTTACCCGGAGACTTGGAACCCCTCTCCCATCCTCCTGGAACCTCTTTCTTCCTGTCCTGCTCTGTGACATCTCACCCTGCCCGCCGCCCCCC
>NC_138373.1:72627978-72687872 GCF_054177405.1 Leptonychotes weddellii
GGACAGGTGCATCAGGGTTGGTTGGCGAGGCGTGTCCGGGGGGCCGTGCGTCTGTTTTCCGTGTTGCGCACGAGCGGCGCCCCAAGGTGGAGGGCGTGCCGGCTGCGTGCGCGTGCCTGGCCCGGGCCTTTAGTGGGTTATTTATTCAGTTATTTATTGTTCATTCCTCTTAATTAATTCATCATTTCTCCATAACTCCGGAGTGTAAACCTGGCCTGACCGGAAGTGAGTGTGTGTGTGTGTGTGTGTGTGTGTGACGTGGCCGGAGATCGGAGATGGCCTGGGGCTGGGAGCTCTTGCTGGAACGGGAAGGGTGACAGAAAAGGGCCTTGCCCATCGGCCCCCTTGCGTCTACCAGCCCTTAACCGAAGCCGCTCAGTCCAGAGGCGGGGCTGTGTTCCCTGGGGACGCTTCCCCCTAACTCTCTCCTCAGCCCCCGGCTCCCCTGTTCCTCCTCCAGCTGCACCAGAGCAATGGCTCACTCCCCTGTGCCGGGTTCCACCCTTGCCACCCCCTCTGTGGCGTGGAAATGAGCACCACCATTAAAGTCTGAATCACAGTGCGTTGTTGTGTCTGAGGAGTCTTACTGTAGTCCGTGTGAGGGGAGAGAAGATGGAGCACCAGGAAGTTGGTGAACCTGGATAGCAGAGCTGGGGAGAACACAAAAAGAGGAAGAAGCTGAGCAAGTATGGCTAAGACGATGGCATTGCCTACCCCTCCCTGGCCAGGTGGGGGACCCTGTTGCCCCTGCCTTCTCAGCAGCAAGCCTGGCCCCAGGACCTCAGCCTGGAGTCTGAGAATTCCTAGAAGAGTCAAAGATTTTGTGTGTGTGCATTTTTAGGAAGAGGGGTTTCAAAGGGTTCTCAGATTCCCGTAGGGCCTTGAGCAAAGAGGGGATAAAGCTGTGAACTGGAGCAGCCCCCATCTAGGCCTCTCCCCAACACTGTCTTGGCCGTTCTGGGCTGTAGCAGCACTGCGTGGGCATCCCCTCCTACGAGATGGGGAACCAGGGAGCAAAGCGTGGAACCAGGGCACATAGATTAGGGTCTGAGGAAACAGAGTCTTCCAGGAAAACTGGAGAGTCGGAACCACAAGTGCTGGGTTGGCCTGCAAGTAGGGCCCCCGTGTGCGGCTGGAGACCCACCATCACTCTTCAGCTCCAGTGGAGCCCCGACTGACTTTGACGTGGGGGCCCAAGAACCACCCCCCACCGGGGGGGACCCTCTCTCATAGGGCTGGGATACAGAGCAGAGCCCAGCAGGTAGGGGCTACACATGGGGAGCTGTGGCCACTAGAGGGAAGCAAGGTTCCGCGGGACACCAGACTCACCCCGAGCTAGGGGCAGGATGGGAGGAATTTCAAGTTTGTCCCCTCTGTGGGCCTCCTCAACCGTTTCTACTCTGAGTTCTGGTCCTGGGCTCTCTGCCACCCTGCCCAGCTCCAGGACTAGAAGAGGATTTGCATCCTGTATGGGCAGGACTCATTTCTCTGCTCTTCCTGTGTCACTGACACTTCAGCCATTTTCAGTTCAAAGAGCTTCTTGCCCCCGCTCCTCTATGCCTCTTAATTTCAGTGTGGGCATCTCATCTTTCCCTTCTCTCCTGTCTCCTGGCACCCCTTTCCATTCCCCTTGGGGCACACTGTGCTTTTCTCTGGGCCTCTCAGTTTTCTCTGGGGTCCACGATAGCCATCTTTCTTCTCCCAACTCCTGGACTGACCAAGACTGTTTTGGTTGGAGCCACATTTCCTAACCTCTGCCCTTTCCTCCCTCCTTGCTGGGTGGCCTTCTCTGGCAGCCATGCCCACCCCCACCCCCCTGCCCCCCAGGTACTGGGTTGGATTGGGTTACAGCTAGCTCTCTCTGGGCCTCCCAGGCCCCTCTCTCCACTTTCTCTTTGTGCCGTTGCCTGGAGACCAGTGGGTTGTGGGGGGCTGGGCCATAAAGGGAGCTGGGGTGTGGGATGGTGGGGTGTGTGTGTGTGATGCACCCCAAAGCCGAATGGTGAGCCTGGTCCTCAGGTCGGGGAGGAACTGGAGGGGGTAGGCCCTGGCTTCTCTGACTCTCCTTATCTTCTGTTCCTACCTATGGTTAAATTTTTCTTTTAGGTTCAGGGATGTCACCATCCTAGCCCATCCCTCAGTGGTTAAAAAACAAAGAGAGCAGCTCAGCCTAGAAGGGAGCTGGGAAGGGCCTGGGCCCGGGGCCCCAGTGGGAGACTGAACTGAGAAGTGCAGAAGGAGAGGAAATGCAATGGGGAGTGAGGAGGAGGAGTCTTGGAACAAAGTTGCAGGGGTGGGGGAGTGGGGGGGTGGGGAGGAGGAGCAGGGGCCATTCTAGGGCACTGAGGAAGGGAGGGCAGGGATCACCAGGGAGAGGGGGACAGGGAGCTGACCAGGTCTCTGGAGGGCCCCTAGGGATAAAAAAGGTGGGCATGGGGTAGAAAAGTGTGTGGCCAACCAATTCAGAGGCTACAAAGAGTGGTGATTCATTGCTAGGCCAAGGAAGCCTTCTTGCTCAGGTTCTCCAGTGCTTTAGAATCTGTTAGAGCTTTTGGGTAGTCCCAGAACTTGGTTGAGCCTGGCCCAAGAAAATAATGAAGCAAAACCCACTTAGTTGCCACAAATCCAACCTCCTTCTTTCCCAGAAGCCTGGGTGGGATCCTGCCATTCAGGGACCATCCTTGGCCTCTAGCTGGCTTGGCCCCAACATGCCCTACTCCCACCCTCAATCTGGAGAGCTAAGTAAGGGCTCCCAATCCAGGCTCCAGCTCCAGCTCTTCCAGTTTCCCAGCCTGCCTCCCTCCCATTCTCTGGCCTTCCCAATCTCAGCTGCCAAAAATCACCCAGTGTCTTGGTGTCCTTTGTCCTGGGAGATGTTGCTGCTTGGTGTGGGGCCAGGGAGACAGCCCAGAAGAAGACAATGGTGGTGGACTGGTGGGGGTGCTGGCTTCAGGCTGAAGACTGGAAATGGCTGGCTGGCTGACAATCTGGCTTCCTGGAGAGTGGGGAGGGTTGAAGGAAGAACCTGTGGTCTGGGGGTAGGGTGGGGATCGACTCCATAGTAGAAGGATTGGGATTGGGGAACTAGGGCACCTAGGGATTTGGCTCTACCTTGAGCCTAATCCCCACCGGACCCCTTCCCTGTGGCCCAGAGTACTGTCTGTGATGACTTCAAACAGGTTTGAGAAGGAAAATGGAGACACCACCAGACAGAAGGGCCTGAAGATGGTGTCCCACTCCTATAAATTAATCCCTTCCCTACACGGGGGCTTGCCCTCTCCCACTTACATCATTTCCTTCTACTGCTTTCCCTTCCCATCTCCACTCTTGTCTTTCCCATCTCTGACGTCCCTCCTCCATACTGCCACCAAAGGCCTTGTTTATCTTACATTTCCTTCCAATCTTATTTACCCACTTCCCCCGCCGCCCCCACCCCATTCTATCCACCTTTGTCTAAACCCTCCTCAGTTCTCTTGGAAGCCCCCCACCTCCAGAATCCAGCCATCCCGTGTCTCCTCACTCCTTTCCCACCCAGCACCCCAGGTCTCCTAGAATATGCCTCTGGCCCCACCTCCTTAATCCCTTCTTAAGGTTCCTCACCTTTCCCCTTTTCTCCATGCTGACATCTCTGGACTCTCTCCAGGTTTCCATCATCACCCCCCCCCCAATTCTTATGTTCCCTATTCTTTTCCCAACACCAATCACCTCCAAACTACTCTCATCCAGAAACCCCATCCACATATATATGTCTACATCTTTTCAGTTTCTTCCCCTCCCCATGACCCCACGCTTCCATCCCCTTCTCCCTCATCATCGCCCCCACCTCTCCCGCTACGTGTCTGCCACAGACGCTGTCACCCTAAGCTTTAGTCACCCCTCCCTGTCACATACCTCACTGCCCCCAAAGCCCCCACGTAGCTCCATTTTCGCAATGTACCCCCATTAGACCAGTCTCTGCCACACACTCACAACCTCCCACTTCCTCTCTGCCTCAGATCCCCCTGCCCCCAAACTTCTCCAGTCTCCCCCTTCTCTGCCCTTACAACCGGCAGCCCCTCCTACCTAGCCCTCTCCGGTTCCCCACATTCCGCCTCGGCGAACCCCTCCCCGCGCCCCAGCCCCCTCGGCCGGCCTCGGCCAACTCGCACAGCGCCTCCCCCTCTCCGGATCCCCCTCCCTCCCCCCTCGCAGCTTGCCTCGCGCTCCCTCCCTCGCGTCTCCCTCCTGGCCCCTCTCTCCTCCGTTCCTCCGCGCTCCCTCCTTCTCCCTCTTCCTCCCTTCTCCCATCCCCCTCTCCCAAGCTCCCTCCCTTCGCCGTCCGCTTTCCTGTGCGAGTCGCCGGACGCGCCGCCCAGCCCGCCCGCAGCCCGGCGTCGGGCCGGGGCCTCGGGCCGGGACCCATTTAGGGGGGAACCGCTGGCCTCCAAGAGGGCTAGGAGGGGGCGAGGGGGGACGACCGCCCGGGAAGGGGCGGGGGCCGCGGGCGGAGGCCGCCTAGGGGGCCGGGGATCGCGCGAGTGCGGGCTGCGCGGGGCGGGCGCGGGCGGCGGGCGGGAGCCGGCGGGTCAGAGCCGCGCGGAGGGCCGGCCGGGCCGCGGGGGCGAGCGGCGCGGCGGGGGCGGGCGGCGCGGCTCGGGCATTCCCGGCGGCCGGGGGGAGGTGGCGGGCCTGGGGAGGGGCTGAACGCGAGCGGGGATCGGGATCTGCTCCGGGGGCAGGCGGGCGATCGGGGCCAGGTTGGGGGGAAAAGAGGGGGGATGGGGGCCGCCCTCCGGGGGGGTCGGGGCCGCCGCCGCCGCCGTCGCGGCGGCGACTGAAGCCGGGAAGAGGAGAGGGGGGCGGGGGAGCGGCCGCCGCCGCCCCCCGGAGGCTCCGGAGCCCCGAATCCCGCTCGGAGCCAGCCAGCCGTCCAGAGCTAGGACCAGGTAAGATCTGCTGCCGCCCGGGGCCTCGGGCCCGCCCGGGTTCTGGCCCCGCGGCTCCCCACCCCCACCCCTCCCAGTTCCCCCTCCCGCCGCCGCCGCCTCCATTTGTTATTTTCCCGATCCGGTACCCCTACTGCGGGCTCTGCCCCGGCCTGAGGCTGGGGGTGGGGGGGTTCCGGGGGTGGGGCCGGCCCCGGAGGAGGGATGGGGGCCAGGGCACCCGGAGGATCGGGAAGGTGGAGGGAGGTGGGAGGGTCTCAGAAGGAGGGCTGATGGGGCAAGAGGGTAGCCAGGACCCCGGGACCAAAAGCGGAGCCCCGAGGTGGAGGGCTGGCAGAAGAAAAGGGGGGCTGCTCGCGAGGGGGCTTCGGACGAAGGCAAAAAAGGAATGGAGATATGGCAGCGAGGTGGGGCATTAGGGCTCCAGGAAAAGGCCCAGAGCCCGGGTTTCAGAACTCGGGGTCGGGGGTGCGAGGTTTAGAAGGGAAGTGGGAAATGGGGAAGGGGTGTGGTAGGTGGAAGGAGAGGGATTGTAGGCTGATGAGGGAGAATGGAACCTGGGGAAAGGGAGGCTCTAAAAGGCCAAGGAGAGGTCCACCTTTGAGAAGAAGAACCAGAGGTGTTACAGGGTGGAAGTGGGAAGTGGCTGCCTTTGTGACTCGATTGTCTTTCGCCTACTTCGGGCCACCTCTGGCCTTGTTTTTTCAATCCCAGCCATAGTTACTTCTTGGAGAGGGGCACACTGGGGCCGAAGAGTGGTCTCCCTAAAACTACTGAGGAGGAAGATGGGAACATTGAAGGGAGAGTTAGGGAGAAAGGGCTTCTGGGAGGGTGGAAGAGGAGGAGAGAATTGGAAGATCGTATAGGCACTCCAGGCAAGTTGTGACCTCCTCCCTCAAATCCCTAGAGCACCCTGCTGCCCCTCTAGCTGCGGTTTCTGTGGAGGGGGGGTTATATCTTCATTTCTGTTTTGGGCTCAAAGATTTCCCTTTGTGCATGGGCTTATTTCCACGGGGGTAGGTACTCTCAAGCTCCCTTCCCTGAGAGTGCTGGAGGAGGGTAGGAGTTGCTTTGGCAACTGGAGGGGGAGTGGCTGGCAGATGGACTCCTGGGATAGACTCTTGAGGGGCAGGTTCTACCATTTTGTTGCCATAGCAATGATCCAGTGGGATGTCCTATAGGTGGGGGTTCAGAATCTTGATTGGACCTCAGCCTTTGGCTATGTCCTTGGGACTCTTGGCTGGGTTCTGAAAGGTGTTTCTGGTGCTGCTGGTGGATAGGAGGTTCCCCAGGGGTTCCACCCGCCTTCCATCCAGCAGTCTGTTGGAACAGGTAGACATGTTATTTGCAGGTCATAGATGTTGCTCCAAGTTTCTCCCCCTAGGCCTGAGAGAGCATGGAAATGTTCCTGTTCAGGTTACACCATCTTTTGGCAGTTCTTTCTGGCCTCTACCTCCCTTATTATTAGGAACTTTTTGTATATGGTAGTCCTTTTGCTTCTTTGCACTAATATTCTTCCATTTTCTTAAGCTTGAGTCTCCCTTCCTGAGTCTCCCTTTCCCTCTTTCCCAGTCTATAGCGACAGTGACCCCTTCCCTCAGCTAACCTTCGACCTTCTATTTCCCTGACCTTGTGGGAGTAGCTGGGCTCTCCAACAAGCCCATCCCTCGTGAGGGCGGCCCAGGGGAGAAGGCTGTGGAAATACTCTGGAACAGAAGCCAGGATACCTGGGTCTAGTCCTGCCTGTACCTCTAATTGTGGCCTTGGGCCAGTCACTTCTCTTTGAGTCTCGGCTTCGTTGTAAGATGAAGGGGTTATAGATAAGATGATTTCTGAGGCTCCTCTGACAACCCGGGATTCTCAGAAGGCTTAGACTGGTGCATTGTTATCTGCTGGCCTGGGCTGCATTGTTATCTAGGAGTCACTTTGGACTGGTTGGTTAGTCTGGCAGGTCTGGAATGACGATGGGGGCTGGGCTGCGATTCTGAAATTCACCCTGCAAGCCTTTCCCAGAAAGCCTTGTGCCTCGATTGTGTATTCCCTCTGACGTCCTCCTCATATTTCTCCCTTCTTTTCCTGTTCTTAGAGACTCTTTCCCTGTTTTTCACTTTTGCATCGCCCCATTCTGGTCTTTTGTCCTTTTTCTTTTGCAGTAAGGCTGTGAAGGGGAATGTGCTTAGTGTGTTGCCAGATACACAGTAGGTGCTCTAGCAGTATTAGTTGCAGTGACTGGCTATTAGGGCAAGATGGAGCATAGCTCACCTTGTTGATGCTAAAACATGCTCCGAGTTCAGAAACGTATGTACAGCCCAACCCTAACTCCTCTCCCCCTTGCCACTCCTTTCTCCCAGGATTACCTATGCTTTTATGACTGCTTTTCTCCTTCAAAGCTACTCACTGATAATTTGATCAGATTTCAGCTGGTTAAAACAGTTGCGGGAGGGGGAGGGAGAGGGGCATACTGATTGCTGTGTTTTTCAGTTCCATTCATGCATTTCTCTGACCTTTTGGATCTCCTCACTCTAACTGACTTGGTGGACGGATTCTGAGATTGGGATGAGACATGGGCACTCTTCTCTACGGGGGCTGGCAAAGACACACCAGTCACAAATAGTCATCTTTGCTGTGCTTTCGTTGAGATTGTTTCCCCCTTCCGTTATATTGGATTTTGTTCTTTGGAGTTGGGGAGGGTTGACAATGTTTTAAAACCCATCTACACAACAATTCCAAAATGTGGTAATAGTTGAGGTTGAAGAAAAATGGCTGATTTGCTGCGCAGAGCATTGGTTCTAAGTTCAGAAGACCTGGAGCTGTGTCTCAGCTCTTTGTGACTCTAAGTAAATTATTATTTAAGTTTCCTGGAAAGGTCAGGTTCACTCTTCACCGCCTGTCTCAGTAGGGTTCAGTGGAGATGAGTGAGAAATAATTACTCTGTATTCTTTGGGAAAAACATGCTGTCGACTGTGGAAATGCCATTTACGTAGCCAGGCCTCCTACCTCAGAATAGGTGGCTAAGTTTACCCTGTTCCCACCAAAGCCAGCAGCATTTTATTCAAAAAGACCTACTGAAGTGAGTGGGCTTACAGGTCAATGACAAGGACAGAACAGAGCACGCATATATACGTGACATCAGTGGGAGATACAGAAAGGAAGAAAACAGTGGGAAGATACCGTTTTTGCTCGCAGAAGATCTCATGGTCAGTAATCTGGAGAGACGTGACACTTAGCAAGAAATACAAACCAGTGCAAATGAAAATAGCTGACTATGGATATAGATACAGATATAGACAGGCCCTGAGGTGCGTGTCTCTGTCTAAGCCAAGTGAGGGCTCAGAAATGTGTAACTTTGTGTTATGTGCTCACTAATACTCACTGATTTGGTTGGTAAAGTGAAAGTCCTGACTTTCAAAGTGAAAGTCCTGACTTTCTAGCCTTAGGGAACCCAGGCACTGGAGAGGGGGCCTCTATGGGGCTCTCAAAAATGAAGTTCTGCACTTGGGGGCTACCCAGGTTTGGGCTTGGGATTGGTAGGATTGTGTGCATTTGTGTTACAGCATGGGACGTTCTTCTCCCACCTACTCTGATGTGAAGAGATTCTTTTCCTATCTCGGACTGATCTAGGCCTTCTGAGAATTCTCCCCACCAGCTTCTGATGAGACTGTAGCAAAGTCTAGAAGAAATAGCATGGGCTTTGAAGTCAGGGAGACGTGGGTTTGATTCTGGTGTGGTCACTGTGTATTCATCACACGAAGTTGGGCAAGTCACAATCTCAATCTTTGAGCCTCAGTTTCCCCACCTATATAATGGAAATAAGAATACATACCTACTCTGCAGGGTAGGTTGTAAGGATTCAATGAAATTGGATGTAAGGGAGACCACACTCAATAAATTACTTAATACCTCAGCTACATTTCTTTATGCTCCCTGGTAAGGCTCTGGTGGAACTCATGGACACACAGGTATTTCCTAGGTATTGTGAAGGGTAAATAATGTGAGCTCATAGGTACATCTGAATTTTCTGCCTTCTCCAGAGATGAAAGAGATGATGTTGCAAGCAGAGGCTCCTTCACCTATAGATAGCGGGGGCTGCCCGTGGGGCCAGCCAGCAATGTCTTATGCAGCTCGTGCTTCTTGGCCCAAAGGCCTAGGGCTGGGCCGCTTACTTAACCCCTGGATAAGCACAGTGGTATCCCCTTCAGACGCTATTCCCCCATTTGGAGACTCTGATGGTCTTTCCTAACAGGCTTCACTGAAAACAGATTCTGCAAGTTCCAGGTGCCTGCACTGGAAACTTGGAGATCCTGCTTCCTGCTTCCCAGACCACAGCTGTGGGGAACTTGGGGTGAAGCAGAGAAGTTTCTGTATTCAGCTGCCCAGGCAGAGGAGAATGGGGTCTCCACAGCCTGAAGAATGAAGACACGACAGAATAAAGACTCAGTGAGTAATAGCTGAGATGAGAAACATGAAAGATGAGGGGCAGAGAAACTAGGGGTGAGGGCCTGGAGAGGAAGAACAGAAATAAGGCACACCATAAGGTTAGGTGCTGTGTGAAAAAAAACCCCTTATATTACCTGCTTCCTTCCTTCTCCCTCAGATGTCAATGAGGAGTGGACGGAAGAAAGAGGCCCCTGGGCCCCGGGAAGAACTGAGATCGAGGGGCCGGGCCTCCCCTGGAGGGGTCAGCACATCCAGCAGTGATGGCAAAGCCGAGAAGTCTAGGCAGACGGCCAAGGTATTCTGTCCTCAGGTCCTCCCACAGGATGCCCAGGCACTGGGGCTGAGGGTGTATGTCTGTGTGTTGTGGGGGAACTTCCTGTCTGGCGGAGGGTAACAGTGGAGGCTTGGGAAGTAGAAGACAGGAATTTTCTCTTTTCTCTCTAACAGAAGGCCCGCGTAGAGGAAGCCTCCACCCCAAAGGTCAGCAAGCAGGGCCGGAGTGAGGAGATCTCAGAGAGTGAAAGTGAGGAGACCAATGCACCAAAAAAGACCAAAACTGAGGTGGGAGACCCTAGCAGCTGTCCTGACCCATTTTCTGACCACTCTTACCCAAAAACTTCCTTTCATTCACAATTCCTACTTTAATCTCGCCTGGGATATGAGCAAAAAGTCATATCCTGGTGCTTATTAAAGGAGTCCTGTCTATAATATGTCAGATCTTTAGGGCTGTAGCCAGACCACTAGATGACCACACAGGGCCAGAGGGGACTGGGAGTGTGGGGGATTCTAAGCCTCTCCTTTTCCACATCCTGGTTTTCATGAAGGGGCTGGGGAGGAGGTTAAAGGTGAGAGGTCTTAGTGGAAGGAACAAATAAATCATAAGGAAAATGCAGGAGTGGTCTTTTTAAGAACCAAGGGTTTCTGGCACATGTAGTTAATGGGGTAAAAGGAGATGGGAGGGGTGGATGTGAGCTGGTGGAAGACAGGGATTTGGGTTTAGCTGTGGATGGGGAGAAGGTGCTTGAGATGGACACTTGAGGAAGGAATGGAGTTTTCCAGGGAGGGAAACAAGACTGGCTGCTAGGGAGCCGCTGAGAATGTGGGGAGAGAGGGGGAACCCCCACATGGCAGGGAGGTGGGCTTGAGCAAGAGTATTCATCACATGGTACAGTGGTGTGCGGGAGGGGAAAAGGATTTTGTGCAAGGGAGGCCCCAAATGTAGGGGAAGCAAGGAAAAAGAAAAGAGAAAAAAATGGTCCTCCTTTTTCTGCAGCAGGAGCTCCCTCGGCCACAGTCTCCCTCCGATCTGGATAGTTTAGATGGTCGGAGCCTCAATGATGATGGCAGCAGTGACCCTAGGGATATTGACCAGGATAACCGAAGCACGTCTCCCAGCATCTACAGCCCTGGAAGCGTGGAGAATGACTCCGACTCATCTTCCGGCCTGTCCCAGGGCCCAGCCCGCCCCTACCACCCACCTCCACTCTTTCCTCCCTCCCCTCCACCGCCAGACAGCACCCCCCGACAGCCAGAGCCTGGCTTTGAACCCCACCCTTCTGTGACACCCACTGGATATCATGCTCCCATGGAGCCCCCCACATCTCGAATGTTCCAGGCTCCTCCTGGGGCCCCTCCCCCTCATCCACAGCTCTACCCTGGGGGCACTGGTGGAGGAGTTTTGTCTGGACCCCCAATGGGTCCCAAGGGGGGAGGGGCTGCCTCTTCAGTAGGGGCCCCTACTGGGGGTAAACAGCATCCCCCACCCACCACCCCCATTTCAATATCAAGCTCTGGGGCTGGTGGTGCTCCCCCAACAAAGCCACCTAACACTCCAGTGGGTGGTGGAAACCTACCCTCTGCTCCACCACCAGCCACCTTCCCCCATGTGACACCAAACCTGCCTCCCCCACCTGCTCTGAGACCCCTTAACAATGCCTCAGCCTCTCCTCCTGGCCTGGGGGCCCAGCCACTACCTGGGCATCTGCCGTCTCCCCATGCCATGGGGCAGGGTATGGGTGGACTTCCTCCTGGCCCAGAGAAGGGCGCCACTCTTGCTCCCTCACCCCATCCTCTGCCACCAGCTTCCTCCTCTTCTGCTCCAGCCCCTCCAATGAGGTATCCGTATTCATCCTCTGCTGGTAGCTCTGCAGCAGCCTCCTCTTCCAGTTCTTCTGCCTCTGCCTCCCAGTACCCAGCTTCCCAGGCACTGCCTAGTTATCCCCACTCCTTCCCTCCCCCGACAAGCCTGTCTGTCTCCAATCAACCGCCCAAGTATACTCAGCCTTCCCTTCCATCCCAGGCTGTGTGGAGCCAGGGACCCCCACCACCTCCGCCCTATGGCCGTCTCTTAGCCAACAGCAATGCCCACCCAGGCCCCTTCCCTCCTACTGGAGGCCAGTCCACAGGCCACCCACCAGCGCCGACCCATCACCATCACCACCAGCAGCAGCAGCATCATGGGAGCTCTGGGCCCCCTCCACCTGGAGCATATCCCCACCCCCTGGAGAGCAGTAGCTCCCACCATGCCCATCCTTACACCATGTCTCCCTCTCTGGGGTCTCTGAGGCCCTACCCGCCAGGGCCAGCACACCTGCCCCCACCTCACAGCCAGGTGTCCTACAGCCAAGCAGGCTCCAGCGGCCCTCCTGCCTCTTCCTCCTCTTCCAACTCCTCTTCCTCTCAAGGATCCTACCCATGTTCACACCCCTCCCCTTCCCAGGGCCCCCAAGGAGCGCCCTACCCGTTCCCACCGGTGCCTCCGGTCACCACTTCCTCGGCTACGCTTTCCACGGTCATTGCCACAGTGGCTTCCTCGCCCGCAGGCTACAAAACAGCTTCCCCACCTGGGCCCCCGCCGTATGGAAAGAGAGCCCCGTCCCCAGGGGCCTACAAGACAGCCACCCCACCGGGATACAAGCCGGGGTCGCCTCCCTCCTTCCGAACAGGGACCCCACCCGGCTACCGAGGCGCCTCGCCGCCCGCGGGCCCAGGGACCTTCAAGCCGGGCTCGCCCACTGTGGGGCCAGGGCCCCTGCCACCTGCCGGGCCCTCAGGCCTGTCATCCCTGCCACCACCGCCTGCAGCCCCCGCCTCAGGGCCGCCCCTGAACGCCACGCAGATCAAGCAAGAGCCAGCTGAAGAGTATGAGACCCCCGAGAGCCCAGTGCCCCCGGCCCGTAGCCCCTCGCCCCCTCCCAAGGTGGTAGACGTGCCCAGCCATGCCAGCCAGTCAGCCAGGTGAGCCGCCCTGGGCGGGGTGCGGTTGGGCCTGCAATGGGGAACGACGGAGGGGGTAACGGAGAGACCAGTGCAGGCGCAAGAGGGAACCTTGCGTTCTCGTGGTGCTTTTTGAAGTACTCCAGAACCTCGCCTCGCCCTCACAGTCTGCGCAGGCGGGTCTGGGGGCAGGGTCACCGCGGGGCGCTCCGGCAGCTCGCAGGGGCTAAGCGCGCGCCGCCCTCGCGCCCGGCAGGTTCAACAAACACCTGGACCGCGGCTTTAACTCGTGCGCGCGAAGCGACCTGTACTTCGTGCCGCTGGAGGGCTCCAAGTTGGCCAAGAAGCGGGCCGACCTGGTGGAGAAGGTGCGGCGCGAGGCCGAGCAGCGCGCGCGCGAAGAAAAGGAGCGCGAGCGCGAGCGGGAACGCGAGAAGGAGCGGGAACGCGAGAAGGAGCGCGAGCTGGAACGCAGCGTGGTGAGTGCGTCACCACATGCGCCACCCACCCGCCTGTCTGGCTCTCTGCGCCGCGCAGGGAGGGCCGGGGCGGCAGGGGGTGGGGGGTGGTGGGGTGGGTGTCATTGCGCCCCCTATCGGAGAGGAGGAAGCACGGCAGCCCGGGAAATCGAGACGGAAGGATTCCAGCGGGAGAAATCCTTGCATTCTTGGGTTGGGGGAAGGCAAATTCAGATCCGAGTGCCTGTGGATGGTAGGGAGAGCCAACATCCAGGAGAAAGGGTTAGGGAAATTCGAGTAAGATGAGGCATTTTGGCCTTCAGCTGGTGAGACAAACGAGCAGCTCGGGACCAGCCGCCTTTTTCCAGACCTGCCCTTTTGACTCTCTTTCTCCCTGTATCCCACAGAAGCTGGCTCAGGAGGGCCGGGCGCCGGTGGAGTGCCCATCTCTTGGCCCGGTGCCCCATCGCCCTCCATTTGAGCCGGGCAGCGCTGTGGCTACAGTGCCCCCCTACCTGGGTCCTGACACTCCGGCCCTGCGCACGCTCAGTGAATATGCCCGGCCCCACGTCATGTCTCCTGGCAATCGCAACCACCCGTTCTACGTGCCCCTAGGGGCAGTGGACCCGGGGCTCCTGGGTTACAATGTCCCGGCCTTGTACAGCAGTGACCCAGCAGCCCGGGAGAGGGAGCGGGAAGCCCGTGAACGAGACCTCCGTGACCGCCTCAAGCCTGGCTTTGAGGTGAAGCCCAGTGAGCTGGAACCCCTACACGGGGTCCCTGGGCCGGGCCTGGATCCCTTCCCGCGACATGGGGGCCTGGCTCTGCAGCCTGGCCCACCTGGCCTGCACCCTTTTCCCTTTCATCCGAGTCTGGGGCCCCTGGAGAGAGAACGTCTAGCGCTGGCAGCTGGGCCAGCCCTGCGGCCTGATATGTCCTACGCGGAGCGACTGGCAGCTGAGAGGCAGCATGCAGAAAGGGTGGCAGCCCTGGGCAATGACCCGCTGGCCCGGCTGCAGATGCTCAATGTGACCCCCCATCACCACCAGCACTCCCACATCCACTCCCACCTGCATCTCCACCAGCAGGATGCCATCCATGCAGGTGAGACTCCTACTTCTTTGTCTTGGTCCCTGGGGGCCACCTTGACCCCTGGCAAGTGATTGGGCTCTTTTGTTCCTCAGGCCAAGATTTCCTCCTCTAGTCTGGCATGAGCCTGTCTCCGGGGATTGCTCCCCTGATCTTTGCCTCCCTGTCATCCCCCATCTCCTCATGCCCCAGCCTTGCCACAGGGACTGTAATAACCCACACCCCACCCCTCTTCAGAGTCTAGCAGTCCACTCGTGTTAGAGGAAACCTTTGAGGGAACGCTACCTTTCTGCCCTCAGACTGTGCCCCCCACCCCCCTTCACTTACCTGTTTCCTTGCTCCTTTGGATTCAACTCTGTTACCGTTTCTTGCCATCTTCTCTCCTCCCAGTTGGAGGTGTTTCGTGTTCTTCCCCATCTCTAGATCTGTGGCCTTCCAGAAAGAGCCCTATAGCTTTGGCTGGGGGTACCTTAGGTGCAAATGAGCTTTATTTACTATCCTTTTGCCATATTATTGTCTAGAACACTGCCTGATCTAGCCTTACAGTCATGGTCATTCCAGGCTTCCTTGTGCTTTCTCTCTCTTAACCTCCTCTCCCTCTTCCTGGCTTACTTCCTAAACTTTCTAGCCTGCTCTTTCTCCTCTAAGCAGCCCATGTCTCTCTTTCCTTTCCCTCAGACCCCTTTGACAAACTGTAATCTCCTGTTCTCTGTCATCCATTTGTCCCTACTCCAGTAAGGTCTTGTTGTCCTGGCCACCCACCAGGCCCCTAGTTCTTCCTTTGCGCCTCCTTGTTCCTCACTGGGTCTCCCTGCATTAGATTGATTGTCCACCCCTTCCCAGGCTTGGATCCCTTCACCCAAATGCATGTTTTTCTCCAAACCTGCCTTTTGGTGACACCTTCCTCTTCTCTACCCTCTAGCTTCTGCCTCGGTGCACCCTCTCATTGACCCCCTGGCCTCAGGGTCTCACCTTACCCGGATCCCCTACCCAGCTGGGACCCTCCCCAACCCCCTTCTTCCTCACCCTCTGCACGAGAACGAAGTTCTTCGTCACCAGCTCTTTGGTAAGGCTAGAGGTGGGGGTGGGGAGGGTCTCATGAGAGAAGGGCAGGAAAGAGGAGTTTGGGTGGTGGGATTGACCTATTTGGGCTTGGGGGGGGTGGGGATGAGGAGTACCCAGAGGAGCTGGGAATAGGAGAAGGAGGGCCGAGGCCCTGCACAAGAGAGGCACAGGTTTAGTGCCAGGCGGAGGTTTGAATCCTCTCCACTGCTGGCAACTTGCAGGACTGGCTTTTCCCGAAGTGTTTTAGTCTCAGTTTCCTCCAAATGTGAGGTGGCTAGCTGTCCCCTGGCCCAGAGTAAGTACTCAGCACTCCATCAGTCATGTGCCCCCTGCCCTTCCTGCCCACAGCTGCTCCTTACCGGGACCTGCCAGCCTCCCTGTCTGCCCCAATGTCAGCAGCTCACCAGCTGCAGGCCATGCACGCACAGTCCGCCGAGCTGCAGCGCCTGGCCCTGGAACAGCAACAGTGGCTGCACGCGCATCACCCCCTGCACAGTGTGCCGCTGCCTGCCCAGGAGGACTACTACAGGTAGCACAGGGCCCCCGAGGCCGGGGGGGCGGGGTGCGGGCAGGAGACCGCTGGGCGTTGGGCTCCTGGTGTGTGTGTGGGAGACCTCTCCTCCACCCCCCCACCCTCTGACAGGGGCCAGGTCAGGGTTGACCTCAGTCTCATGTCTCTGCTCTGCATCCCCTCTCCACCAGTCACCTGAAGAAGGAAAGCGACAAGCCGCTGTAGAACCTGCCATCAAGAGCGCACCGTGGCCCCCGCATCTGGACCTCGGAGGCCTCCCTCCCAGCCCTCCACCCAGAGCTGAGGAGGGAGGGGTGCCGCTCCTTTGCAGGGTTTCAGCAGCTGGGCAGAGGGAGGGAGGAAGGGACAGACGGAAGGCCAAGGCTCCTGTGGTATGCAGAGGTGGGGAGGTGGCGGGGGTGGGGTGGGGTGGGGGCAGAAAGCGCACAGTATCTTGGACCAGGTCCCTTTTTCTTGTCCCCCTGCTTTCTTCCTCCCCCATGCCCAACCCCCGGTGGCCACCGCCCCTCCCCCACCCCCGTTGGTGTGATTATTTCATCTGTTAGATGTGGCTGTTTTGCGTAGCATCGTGTGCTGCCCCCGCCCCCACCCCCAGTCCCTGTGCGCGCGCCCCTTCTGCGATGTATGCCCCTTGCCCCTCCCCCACATTAATAATTTATATATATAAATATCTATATGACGCTCTTTAAAAAACATCCCAACCAAAACCAAACAAAAACATCCTCACGACTCCCCAGGAAGATGGCTGTGACTGGTTCTTTGCGGGCTCTGGGGGCGGAGTTGGGGGTGGGGGGTGGGAACTACTCAGCGGTGCCTGGAGAGAAAGCTGTGGAACCGGACACAAGTGGGTGTAGGGACCTGGAGAGTTGCGGAGGAGCTCTCGGAAGGGCCCAGGGCCCTGGAGCCGTGGCTCCGCTGGAGGGCTACTACGGAGCTAGTCCCTCCCTGCGTCGCAAGGCGGGGAAGTCCAGACGCTGGAGGCCGGCGTGGGGGGAGGACGGGCACGCCTTTGACAGGGTCAGGGCTAGGAAGCCACTCAGGCTTTGGAGGCCTTTCTGCCACTGGCCCCACAGCTAGGAGCCACCAGAGTCCAGAATCCTTTCTGTCGAATAGATTGAGAAAGGGTTATGAAGCGGAGGTGCAGGGGCATAGTTTCATTGGGTTAAAGCGACTAGAACTCAGGAGTCCTAAGTACTCCATGGTTTGAGGAGGGAGTGGGCGACCATTTCAAATATCTAGAACAGAAGAGAAATTGGAGGGCGTTACGCTGGAGCGCACACCCGGCACAAGGCCATTTTAGGAGAGCACGAGAGCCTCCTTGGCTCTCGGGGTTTATTGCCGCCAATCACTTCGTTCTCAAAAACCGGGGGGCGTGGTCAGCCGTCTCAGCCAATCAGCTTCGAGTTCATTTGCATAGGCTCGGAATCAGATGTTCACAAACTCTAGAAATGGATGCTATAAATAAGTTTCTTTTCCCCCTGTTTTTCCTTCTGAAAGTTATAGTGTCCCCCGTTGGTTATACATCAATAGGAATTAGAAAACGCCAGTCTGAGCTCACCCTCACCAATAGTGGCGTTCATGGATACCCCATGTTCTCTCCAGGCAACTTTCTGTAGTGTTACAGCTCTTTTAGAATTTGTCTAGCAGGTTTTCCGGTTTTTACCGGAAGACCCCCCCCCCTTCCACAGTTCGTTTTTAACAATAGAGGTGTGTCAGCCATAGTGATGGTTTTTCTTTGTATTAGTACTTTTCGAATGTTGGGTGGTCCGTGTGAGTGGCTTTCCCCCTCCTGAGATATTTCGGCGGCTCTGCCGCGTTGCACTACGCCGAGAGGTTTCCTCGGCTTCCGGCTGCGTCTGATGCTGCTTCCCTTCCACCCCCGTCAGTTTTGAGAGCACCCTAGGATTAGGCAGCTCGTTTTTCCTGAGCATTTCTTGGGCTTCGCTGTACGTGCAGCTTTTGTTACCCTATGGCGTCCGCCTCGGCCCAACCGGTGGCCCTGAGCGCCGAACAAGCCAAGGGTGAGCAGCATTCTAGCCACCGGGTGGGCTTCCTGCTGCAGGAGGGGTGCGGGCGGAGGGTACAGAGCGAGGGGTGTGGTTGCGCCGCCGGGAAATGGGGGCACAGGGTGCCATCTTTCTCTTTCCTCCAGGAGGGGTCCTTGCCCCCTAGAGGGAGGGAATCTGGGTCGAGTTTATCGAGTTACTATGGCTTCAGTCCACTAATTCCCTGCCCTCTTCCCTGCGTTCTCGGCTGCGCCCACCGGCCATACTCCGACGCCTACCCGGGGATGCGTGTGCCGCACAGTGGTCCTGGCCGAGGTAATCCAGGCGTTCTCGGCCCCGGAGAACGCCGTGCGCATGGACGAGGCTCGGGACAACGCGTGCAACGACATGGGCAAAATGCTGCAATTCGTGCTGCCTGTGGCCACGCAGATTCAGCAGGAGGTTATCAAGGCCTATGGCTTCAGCTGCGACGGGGAAGGTGGGTCGGTCGGGGGTCGGGGGTCGGGGGTGGCGCGGGTCCGGGAGAGGGCGCTGGATCCATTGGGTCCCTAAGCCGTCCTCCCTTGTCTTGCCACACGGAGGCAGCCACAATCTGACGAACAGCATTGGCAGTCAGAGCCAAGAGTCTATTCTGAACTTGTGCCAGGTGAAGTCCTAAGTGCTTTTTGTAGTTACCAGTAATTATACTGTTACCCCACTTTAAGATGAGGAAACAGACTCTAGCAGTAAACTGAGTGCCTGAGGTCACAGCAGAGCTGGAACCGAACCCTCTTCTGATAGCTTCTAGTGGGATGTCTGCATGACAGTATGCTTCTGCCGCCCCTCCAGGGGGTTTTAGCTAATCTCTGTTGGAGGGCTGGCTGGTCAGTTTCCTTGATGAGATCATGGCGTTCCCCAAGGGTGCAAATCCATCAGCCCAGCTGGCCCATGGCTCTCCTGTGTTCCGGTTATAGACTTGGGACCTTGTGCATGTTCATACTTTGCCATGATGGCAAATAGCCAAAATGGTTCACCTGATCACGAGCAGCACACTGCTTTGGGATATTTCATTCACTGCATCCCATCCAAGTTGTGCCTGGCGTAGACCAGGAAATGGTTGATCCAAACCACACAGGGCAGAGGCCTGCTTGTGCCTTGTTTTGTAGGCAGCTACCTGACCAGAGGGGGAACAGCCAGTGACTCATGCCCAAGCTGCCCCCTCCTGATGTCTGGGGCACACCTGTCCCCTGGTGTGGCTTGATGCTCCATTTCCCCTTGCAGGTGTCCTGAAGTTTGCCCGCTTGGTCAAGTCTTATGAAGCCCAGGATCCCGAGATTGCCAGCTTGTCGGGGAAGCTGAAGGCGCTGTTCCTGCCGCCCATGACATTGCCTCCCCACGGGCCTGCTTCTGGCGGCAGTGTGGCTGCCTCCTGAGGGTCGGCCCTCCCGGGCGACACTGCCCAGGAAGGGAAGACCTTAATGTTCCGGAGGATAATAAACGTGCCTGTGACTTAGCCCCAGCGTCAGTCTTTTGTGACCCTGACAACCCCCGCCTCCTGGCCCCAGATTCCCTCCGCCATTCCAGGCCACTTCAGCTCCCCGTCCAGATCCTTCCTATGTTCCTGCTGGTTACAACCCTGCTCTGGGGCAGGGTGGTAGGATGGATTTGCCCCTCAATACCCTGGGGGGAGAGGGGGTGGCGGGCCTGCACAGGTGGCACTTCCTCTGAGGAGTGGGGCTTCCTGGGCTTTTTCGGAGGCCCCTTCGCTTCTGTGTGCTGGGAGGTCCCCCATTGGCTGGTGCTCCCTCGGCCAGGATTACTTCCTGGTCTTTGCCCCCACCCCGCCCCCTCCCTCCAGCGGCTCTGTCAGCTCCAGGTGGAGCTCCAGGTGGCTCCTCCCCTCCCAAGGGAAGGAGCCGAGGACAGGCGGGCCCTGGACTACCCAGTGGGGCTGGGCTGGCGGGAGAGGCTGGTGGCCATGGCAGCCTGAGGCCAGCCCCTCCCACCTGTCCCTTCTCCAGGGATCATTAGACCAGGGCCTCGCTGCCGTGGTGCCAGTGGCCTGGCGGGCTGCATCAAGGAGGAAGTCGCTGAGCTCCCAGCGTTCCTCCTCACCTGTTCAGGCTGCTGTGCACAGCTGCACTCCTTGTGGTCCTGTGCCTGTGACCCCCCCGTCCCTCTGGGGAGATGCTGTCCCGTGGGTAAGTCCCCGGCTCCACCTGGGTGCCACAGGCTCCTGATAGTTTGGGAGAGAGGGGCAGGGTGTATGCTCAGCGCTGCAGGTGTGCGACCATGAGCGCCATCTACTGCCCCCCGCCCCCGGGTTTGCTTCCTGTCCCTCCCTCAAGATGTGAGGAACTCCAGTCTCATTTATACCCCTCAGCCCCCTCCTCCTTTTCTCTAGCACTTTCCCCGTGACAGCTGTGTCTTTCTTTTCTCCATTGCTTGTCTCCCTTCACTCTCTGGTCCCCTGCTTCTGCTGTCTGCTTACCCGAACCCCTGGGTAGCCCCCATTCAGAAACACAACATGTCTGAAAGGCAAACCTGGGAAAGCTCCCCCTTTGCCCGGAACATCCCAACATCTGGCGTTCATTCCACTCTGTGTCTCTTCACTTCCCCCTCCCATGCATCATTCATGCAGCAGATGCATGGCGGGCGTCCCCTTTGGGCCAGGTACTTTGTAAGGTGCTGGCAATAATGTAGCGAAGAAGACAGACACGGTTCTTGCTCTCATGGAGCTTCATTCCAGTGGGAGGCAACAGAGGACACAGAGAATCCAATAAATAGGACTAATTTTAGATTCTCAGAAGTGTTATGCAGAAAACGAAAACAGTGTCAGGTGCTAGCTAGCACGTGACTGGGAGTGCCAATAGCATTGCTACCTGGAGGGGTCCAGGAGGGCTTTCCTGAGGAGGTGACATGTGCTGAGAGCGGGCTGTTGAGGAAGAGCCAGCCATGTGGTGACCAAGAGTCGAGTGCCCCTGGGCAGAGGCCCTGCTGTGGGCACACAGGAACCAAGGGACAGGGTGCACAGAGTAAAGCAGCGGAGAGGGAGGCCGGGACCCACAATGTCACATGTGTCCATGTGTGGGTGTCTGCACTGGGCCAGAGATGTGTGTAGATGGACGTGGACGGTGAGGCGCATGTAGTGGGTCTGTGTGTGCATGTGTGTGCTCATCTGTATATGACAAGCAGGGTGTGTATGTGTAGGGCCGGAAGCTGAACATGTCAGTGCAGGGACCAGGAGGTGATCATGCCTGTGCATGGTTATTGATGAGCTTGTTTATTGGACACGTACTCTGCGTGAGGCGTTGTGTTAGCCTTTGAACTCCTGAAGGTGCGCCCGATGGGCTGTGGACCCCCCACGGTGGAGCCAGCTATGTAGACGCTCTTTCTGCCCCTAGCTCTGGGAGGGAATTTGTGGTCTTTCAGTGCGGCTCAAAGTCCAAGACTGAAAGGGTAGTCAGCGTTAGGTCATACAATAAACAGACCGAGTTTCCCAGGTACCAGAGAGAAGGGGGACGGGGAGAGCCCATTTTTGGGGGGAGAATTGATGTTTGATATTTGAAAAAGTGATAAAGTAGTCATCACAGGAAACAGACTAGTTGAGCTTTAACACTTGGTTATTATTTTTCCTTATTTTTTATTGAGGTAATAGCATACATAATGTGCATGAATGCTTACCATGAGTGCTTACCATGAATCTTAAGCATATGGCCTAATTACATACACCAATGTATACACCATCCAGATTAAGATGTAGAACATTCCCAGCACCCCAGTTGGTGTTTCCTACAAATTGCCATCTCCCAAGCAATTTATTTATTTTTATAAAGGTAATACATACCCATGCTACAACATCCAAAAAGGGATAGGGGAAAGAAGACATCCAGATGGCCAACAGACACAGATGCTCAACATCACTCATCCTCAGGGAAATGCAAATCAAACCCACACTGAGATACCACCTCACATTTGTCAGGATGGCTAGAATCAGAAAGACAAGAAATAACAAGTGTTGGTGAGGATGTGAAGAAAAGGGACACTTGTGCACTGTGGTGGGAATGTCAGTTGGCCCAGACACTGTGGAAAACAGTATGGAGCTTCCTCAAATAATTAAAAGTAGGAATACCATATGATCCAGTAATTCCACTACTGGGTATCTACCCAAGAAAATGAAAACAATAATTCAAAAAGATATAGGCACCCCTATGTTCATTGCAGCATTATTTACAGTAGCTAAGCTAGGGAAGCAACCCAAGTGTCCATCGACAGATGAACGGATAAGGAAGATATGGCATATATATATACACACACATACATACAATGGAATATTACTCAGCCATAAAAAGAATAATATCTTGCCATTTGTGACAATATGGAATGGATCTAGAGGGTACTATGTTAAGTGAAATAAGTCAGTCAGGGAAAGACAACGTATGATTTCACTTATATGTGAATCTAAAATACAAAACAAATGAACAAACAAAAATCAGAAACAGACCCATAAACACAGAGAATAAACTGATGGTCGCCAGAGGGGAGGCGGGTGGGAGAGAGGCAAAATGAGTGAAGGGGAGTGGGCGGTATAGACTTCCAGTTATGGAGTCAATAAACCATGGGGATGAAAGGCACTGCGTAGGGAAGATAGTCAGTGGTATTTTAAAAAATATTTTAAAGATTTTTTATTTATTCATTTGAGAGAGACAGGGAGCCCACTTCGGGGCTCGATCCGAGGACCCTGAGATCATGGCCTGAGCTGAAGGCAGGCACTTAACGACTGAGCCACCCAGGCACCCCTCATCAGTGGAACTGTACTAATGTTGGATGGTGACAGGTGGTAGCTACGTTTGTGGTGAGTGTAGCATGCCACATGGACTTGTTGAATCACTATGTTGCACACCTGAAACTAATGTAACATTGTGTGTCAACTATAATTCAATTCAAAAAACAGGTATAGAGGGGCGCCTGGGTGGCTCAGTTGGTTGGGCGACTGCCTTCGGCTCAGGTCATGATCCCGGAGTCCCGGGATCGAGTCCCGCATCGGGCTCCCTGCTCAGCAAGGAGTCTGCTTCTCCCTCTGACCCTCCTCTCTCTCATGCTCTCTGTCTCTCATTCTCTCTCTCTCAAAATAAAAATAAAATCTTTAAAAAAAAAAAAAAAAAAACAGGTATAGGGGCGCCCGGGTGCCTCAATCAGTTAAGTGTCTGCCTTTGGCTCAGGTCATGATCCCAGGATCCTGGGACTGAGTCCTGCATCGGGCTCCCTGCTCAGCGGGGAGCCTGCTTCTCTCTATCCCTCTACCACTCCCTTGCTTGTGCTCACTCTCTCTGACAAATAAATAAATAAAATCTTTTTTTTTAAAACCCAGGTATAAGGGAGAAGTAAATGTTCCTTCCAGCCCTCTCCCCCAGCCACTTAGTCTCTTTCCCAGGCAGAAGCCACCAATTTGAGCTTTCTGTGTATCCTTTGTCGGATTGCTTTCCTCTTGTTTTGGTTTGGTGGTGTTTGTGTTTGTATGTGGAATTACACACGGGGAGCATCACGAGCTTCTGGTGTGTAGGGCCTCTCAAGGTCAACCAGCCCTGAGAATATCAGTCATGGCATGGACCTCAGTCCCCAGTCCCCAGGGGACAGGCCCCTGGTCAGAGTCCTGAGCTCTGGCTGATTCAGACCAGACCCCTTGACAAGAACCTACGGCTCAGGCACAGGGGTGGACCACCCCAAGGGGGCTGGCTGCTCTACCCCCACCTGCTTCCCTAGATCTGCGTCCCCTTGCATTCTGTTCCTTGACTCCCCTACCTGGTTAGGACACAGTGGGACAAAGACTTGGGACAAGAAGTAGAAAAGGTGTAAGTTTGACAGCTTTGTCCATCCCTCTGTCCCAGCAGCACCTCTTCAGATGTGTATGTCAGGTGGGCGGGGAGGGTGGGGAGGTGAGAGCACCTTTCCCTTTGTAAGCATCTGCTTGGCCTTGGCTGTTAGTCTCCCCTTCCCGGCAACCCCCAGTGGACCGGTGGTTCCAGCCTCTGTCCTTGGAAGCCCTCAGGGCTGGCATTCAGTAGCTAGAGTCACTGGCTTTGGAACCCACGTGTGGGGTTACATCCCAGTGCCGCCACTTACGGACTGGCCGGCCCCAAGGCAAGTTCCCCACATGCTCTGAGCCTCGGGTTCCTTGTCTGTAGAATGGGGATAGAGATGCACCTGCTTCACGGGGCTCTTGTGAGGAATAAATCAGCTAAGGCACATCAAAGACATCATAGCACAGCGCCTGGCATCCATGAAATGAGACTTGTCACCGTCACCATCATCATGAGCCTGGACCAGGGCGGGCTGCGTGGAAGCGGCTGGTGGGGGAAGACGAGATGGCGTGCGGCCGTGTGGGCTCATGTTTATGAAGCACGGCCTTCGCCGGTAGGGCGCAAGGCACGTCTGTGTCCTTATTTCATGTGTCGTCACGCTCGCGGAGGGCCATGCTCCCAAGGCCTTTGATAGCAGACGTGTGGGAAGTGGGCCCCATCCCCACCCCCACTGCCACCCTGCTTTGCGTCTCTTCGCTCCGCTCTAAAACGAGAAGTACAGTGAGTTCCCCCAAGGGGTCGGCCGCGCCCCTTCCTGTCCCCGCCCTGCCGGCTGCCCCTGGCCAGTGGAGTGGCAGCCCCAGCACCAGGACCGCCAGGGCTGTGAGGCGGCCTCGTAGCCCCCGAGTTCTCGGTCCGCCCGGACTGCCCCGCACACCTCCTCCCCTGCACCCTCTTCCCCTCAGGGAGCCCCCAGGATGGTGAGGTAAGGTCCTGGGACCCACGGGACGCAGGAGGCAGGGGCGCCCTGGGGACCGAGGGCCCGCTCCTCACTGCTCCCCGGGGGGGGCCGGCAGGTGGTTTCACCGAGACCTCAGCGGGCTGGACGCGGAGACCCTGCTCAAGGGCCGCGGCGTCCATGGGAGCTTCTTGGCTCGGCCCAGTCGCAAGAACCAGGGTGACTTCTCCCTCTCCGTCAGGTAGGTGGCCCTGAACGCCAGCCAGGGCGAGTCGTTCGGCACCTCGTTCCTGGTTCCCTCGTGGCAGCGCCCACTCCCCAGTCCCCAGCACCAATGTGTCCCCCCAGTCCCGTCCCTGTCTGTGCCCACGCCCTCGCTGTGTGTGTGTGTGCCCCCTCTTCAGCCCCGGGCCAGCCCATCCCCGCTGTGTCCCCCACCTCCACTCTTGCACCCACTGGCCTCACCACCTGGTGCCCCGCAGGGTGGGGGATCAGGTGACCCATATTCGGATCCAGAACTCGGGCGATTTCTATGACCTGTACGGAGGCGAGAAGTTTGCGACGCTGACAGAGCTCGTGGAGTACTACACCCAGCAGCAGGGCGTCCTGCAGGATCGAGATGGCACCATCATCCACCTCAAGTACCCGCTGAACTGTTCCGACCCCACCAGTGAGAGGTGAGGGGCTTCCTGACCCACCCCCACGTGGAGATGGGCTGCCTTCCCCACTGTCAGTGCCTCCCCCGCTCCTTCCCAGCGCTCTGTGGACCTCTTTCCTCCATGTGACCCCGGGCCCGTGTCTCAGGGGACTAACCTCCCACCCCTTTCCCTCAACCCCTGAGAAAGCAGGGGGCCGCACCCTTGCCCTCTTCCAGGGTCCCTGTCAGCCAGCGCCCCAGGCCCGCCTAGGGATGGAGAGGCCTAGTGGCTGCCTTGTGTAGTAGGCCGGCCCTGTTGTTAGAAAGCTCTTCTTCCTTCTATGGAACTGAATCTGCCTTGCTGTAACTATTCTCTCCCCCAGCACAGGTTGATACACAGAGAGACTGGTGCTGAGGAGGAGCATAGGGACTTACATATGAGGACATTTAATGCTTTATCTCAGCAACACAGTGATGACGGGCCTGCTTTTGGGGGCTCCGTAGAGCTCGACCAGTCCCTTGACCAGAACACGGATCAGTGGAAAACTGTGTGGTAGGGTCGCATATGCAAGGGGCCTAGTACCTGGGCACAGGGTAATACTCAAGGCTTTGCCCTCCTGTCCCTTTGGCTCCAAAGACGTGGTGCCCACGACTGGGCAGGCCGCCCCCCGCATGTGGTCTTCCTACAGCATGTGTGGGGGTGGGGGTCCCGAACCCTCAGCATTACAGGGTGGCTCCTTTTAGCGGCTGTATCCCAATGATGGCTCCGTCAAGGTGAAGGGCAGCCGAATCATTCTAGGGGCTTTTTTTTTTTTTTTTCACATTCCGGGGGCCAAGGCAACTTGCCCTTGTCCTGTATTTGCGTGTTGATTGTTGACATGATTGGGAACCTGGGTTCTGTCAGTTTTCAGTCTTTCTGAGATGCATTGCCTCTCAGCTCACATCAGTATTTTTGTTCAAGTCACTGATGAAAAGTTAGAACTGGGTCAGGCTGCAGTAAGGGCCTCGTGGCCCACCGCTGGACGCCACACTCCAGCCGACATGAAGCCATCGATCCATTTCCTTTGAAGCCACCTCTTTGAGGAGTGAAGCCCAAGCATGGGTGACTTTGCTCATGGTGGCCCTCCTTGGCTCTTGCTTGGTCTCCGCTCCCTCTTGCCCTTTTCCTCTGCCTGGCCTGCAACATTCATGCAGGTTTGCCACCCAGGCCCTCTGGAGCTCTTCATGTTCTCTTTGCCCAAAGCCAGCATCTGTCCTGCTAGACGGTGGGTTGGTGGAGGCCCTAGAGGAGGAGCAGGTTGTGGATGGAGCTAGAAGAGGGAAGGAGAAGCTGGGGGGCGGGGAGCCTGAGGCCTGGAGAAGCAGGAGAAGGACTGAGCTGGGGGTGGGGGTGGGGAGGGGGAGGGGAGGGGGAGGGAAGGATGGAGGGAGCCAAGGCCAGGAAGACTGACTCTAAGAGGCCCTTTTGGTTCCCAAGGCCAGGGTGCCAGGACGCCTGGTTCACCCCTGACCCTGGGATTTTGTGTGGGAGGCTCTTTCTCCACACCTCCCTTTGTGTTCCTTGCCCCTCCTCCTCTGAGGGAATTTGCATTCATCCCCGCCAATGGCTAGCTCTCTGCCTGTGGTCAGCCTGATATTTGCATGGAGACTTCCTCATCCCGGGGCCAGGGGGATGAGGGGCAGCTCTCTCCCCATTGTGGGGTGGGGGTGGGGGGCCTCTGGCCTGTCCCTGAGTGGTGGAATGGGGTGAACCCCCCAGGTGCTGCTTCTGGACAAGGCAAGAGTGAGATGGGGCTGGACAGACTGGCCCCTCCCTTCTCTCCCCATCCCTGCGGTTGGAAAATGCCCCCTCCCCTGGTCCCTGGGCTGAGGAAACCTCACACCCTCACTTCTCACTCTCTCCCCAGAAGGAGTTTTGTGTTTTTTTCCATCACGTGGTTTCCTGTGGGGCTGGGCATTGTGGGGCTACAGTTTCCTCCTGGGAAGGGGGTGTGCTTCGGGGAAAGGTCCTAGTTCTGCTTTCTGCCCTTCTGAGCCCCTCTGAGCCCCAGCCTCATCTCTAGTGATGTCAACCTGGGCACCTCAGAGCCCCCCAAACCGTTTTTTTTCCCCCTGCAGGGTTGTCTGTCTTCCCTGCTACCCAGGGGGAGTTGTCCCCATCATGACTCCCTTGTGACTCCCTGTCTCCATTGCTCTCTGTGGTTCGGCCTCAGTGTTTCTCTTGGTCTCCCTCCTCTTTCCCTAGAGCAGCCCTGGCTTTCCTGGGACCCTTCCTCAGTTTCTCCCCTACAGCTGCTCTGGATATGGCCTGCCTTTCTGTCTCTGTCTTACGCTCTCAGAGGCGGGCCTGGTTAGAACTCCCAAGGCTTCCCTATCAGCCCAGGGCCTTGGGCCAGTGTATGATCGCCCAGCTTCAGGTTCCTCATCTGTACAATGGGATGGTACCTACCTCTCAGCATCTTGAGAACTGTGGACCTAAATATGGTGGTGGATTTGAGGGGCACGTGGCTGTATCAGTTGGAGGAGTGTGCCACTCTTAATCTCGGGGTTGTAAGTTCGAGCCCCAAGCTGGGTATAGAGATGACTTTAAGAACATCTTTAAAAAAAATATGGTGGTGGATTTGAAAGCATCTAGCACAGTGCCTGGCACATCATAGTTACTCGATTTCCCTGTCCTTCTCTGCGAGCGTCTCTGCTCAGCACCTGCCCCTTGGCTTACGTGTCCCTTTCCCCGATGTTGCCTTTTCTAGGTGGTACCATGGTCACATGTCTGGGGGGCAGGCAGAGACACTGCTGCAGGCCAAGGGTGAGCCCTGGACATTTCTGGTGCGTGAGAGTCTCAGCCAGCCTGGAGATTTTGTGCTGTCCGTGCTCAGCGACCAGCCCAAGGCTGGCCCAGGCTCCCCGCTCAGAGTCACTCATATCAAGGTCATGTGTGAGGTAAGGCAGCCAAGCCCGCCGGGGCTCCCGTCTATGCCCAACGCAGGGGCGGTGGGGTGGATCAGCCTGGGCTTTGGTCTAAGGCTGGGGGTCTAGGGAGGGAGACTCGGGTCGTGCCGAATGGCCTGACTTGGCATCCCTCAGGGTGGACGCTACACCGTGGGTGGTTCAGAGACCTTTGACAGCCTCACAGACCTGGTGGAGCATTTCAAGAAGACAGGGATCGAGGAGGCCTCGGGTGCATTCGTCTACCTGCGGCAGGTGAGAGGGGTGGCCCTGGCTGCCTCCTTCCTTTTCCTGAGCCATCCCTCAGACACGGGAGCTTCTGGGATCTTGAGGCACTGACTTCTTGCCCCTCCCTGCCCAGCCATACTATGCCACTCGGGTGAATGCAGCTGACATTGAGAATCGGGTCTTGGAACTCAACAAGAAGCAGGAGTCGGAGGACACAGCCAAAGCCGGCTTCTGGGAGGAGTTTGAGGTGCGTGGTGGGGACCATCAGGACGACCCTGTCCCCTCTCTCCCCACCCCTTACATTGGTCTGCCCCATCTTATCTCCGGGCGCCGATGCCCCTCCAGGGGCCGGTACTCTCTTTCCCCCTCTCACCCCTCAGAGTCTGCAGAAGCAGGAGGTAAAGAACTTGCACCAGCGTCTGGAAGGGCAGCGGCCAGAGAATAAGAGCAAGAACCGTTACAAGAACATTCTCCCGTGTGAGCACCCTACCCCCAGGCAGCCTCCATCCCTCCCCCTTCCCACCCAGGAGACTCCCCTTCCCTGAGCCAACCTCCCCTTATCTCGTAGGGTCTCCACCCCCAGCTCAAGGACGGTCCACCTCCTCACCCATGCAAGGGAGCCTCCCCTCCTCCAGAAAGCCTCTGCCCCTCCCAGTGGAGACTCCCTGCACCCCACGTCCACCATCGTCCTTCCTCTGAAACCTTCACCCCCACTCCCCGTGCAGATCCTCCACCCCTGCCTACCCACAGTGCTCCGAGAGCCTCCTGGCTTCTGAGACAAGAATGGCCTGAGAGCTTAGGAAGGGTCTGCCCCAGGGGCTGGTGGGTGCCCGGCTGACCCAGGCCCATCTTGTTTCCTCCCCGCCCACTCCCAGTTGACCATACCCGAGTGATCCTGCAGGGACGCGACAGTAACATCCCTGGGTCCGACTACATCAACGCCAACTACGTCAAGGTCGGTGGCACCTGCTCATCAAGGGAGGAGAGGCTGGGCCCTGGGGATTCCCCATCTCAGGGGGTACTGGATCCAGAGCCGCGTAGGCACAGCGGACAAGTTAGGCGGTGAGGGGGGTGGGGGTTCAGGGGCTCACGGTCCTGGGGTGCAGCTCTCTACACTTGCTTCCAGAACCAGCTGCTAGGCCCCGATGAGAACACTAAGACCTACATTGCCAGCCAGGGCTGCCTGGAGGCCACAGTCAACGACTTCTGGCAGATGGCATGGCAGGAGAACACCCGCGTCATCGTCATGACCACCCGAGAGGTGGAGAAAGGCCGGGTAAGGCCAAGTCCCGTGCTGCCCCCTGACCCCTACAGCGCTTCTCCCCAGGGCTTGCCACCCACCACCATGAAACCAAAGAGACTCCGGATGCCAGGGCAGAAAGGAACCTCAGAGGGCAAGGTCCAACCCTTGTTGGGAAACCGAGGCACAGAGACCGTCTCGGGTACACACTGCCTCCCCGATCCCTGCTTCCAACCTGGGGCTCTCCTGACCACCAGACCCAGGTTTTATTTTTTTATTTTTATTTTTTAAAAGATTTTATTTAGGGGCACCTGGATGGCTCAGTCGGTTAAGCATCTGCCTTCGGCTCAGGTCATGATCCCAGGGTCCTGGGATGGAGCCCCGCATCAGGCTCCTTGCTCAGCAGTGAGCCTGCTTCTCCCTTTCCCTCTGCTCTCCCCACCCCTCATGCGCTCTCTCTCTCTAATGAATGAATGAAACACATTTCAATGTGTTTGAATAAATGAATTCTCTAAATTTTTTGAATAAATATGAATAAATGAATGAATGATAAATAAATGAATGCATAAATGAATGAATAATAAAATGAATAAAAATCTGTAAAAATTTAGAATAATAAATTTATAATTTATATAGTTTATATATATTTATATATATTATATATATTAAATTTATATAATTTAATATAAGAAATAAATAATAAATAAAAATTTAGAAAAAAAATAAATTTTATTTATTCATATGATTTATTTGTTCATTTGATAGAGAGAGAGACAGAAAGCATGTGAGCAGGGGCAGGGGGGCGTTGGGGGTAGGGGCAGAGGGAGAGGGATAAGCAATGCAGGGCTCCATCTGATCCCAGGATCCTGAGTTCATAACCTGAGCCGAAGTCACTCAACTGACTGAGCCACCCAGGCACCCCCAGGCCCAGGTTTTAAATGGGCTTTCTTCCTTAAAGTGTCTCGGAGCAACATGCCTTGTGCCCCTCCCCGACCTGTCCCCATCCTCGCAACAGCCCTCCTGTCCTCTCCACCTCATAAATCTCTCTGGAGTCTGCCCCTCACCCTCACCCCACCGCCCAGCCTGTCTCCCTCCTTGTAGGCTGCTCCCAAGTACAGCTCGTCTGCACTGGAGTCAGAGGGGTCCCTCTCAAAGCGCACACACTGCATCGAGTCGCTCCCTCTCTGAGAATCTTTCAGTGGCTCCCAGTTGTCGTCAGGATCAAGTCACACTCTAAGACCCGGCACTCAAGGCATGGTGGCTCCCCGCAACACTGCGTGCCTCTGGTTCCCACGCCTTGCCTGAGCGCACTTTCTGCTAGGAAGTGACTTACTCTCTCTGCCTGCCAGACTCCTTGTTTCTGAAGCCCCAGCCCAAATGCTGCCTCCTCTGTGAAGCCACCTCTGATTTCCTCCCTAATCGGAGGGCGGAGCAGTCTCGCCCTCTCTCCGGGGCCCGGAGCGGCTCTGTTTTCCCTGCTCGCCTGTCTCTGTGAACTGCTAGAGGCGCGGGCGGGCGCTGACGCCTAGGCTGCGTCTTTGTCGTGTTTGTAACGCAGCCTGGTCTGCACAAGTTCAGCTGCAAAGTGTGCACCAGCCAGTGTTTACTGAGTGAACTGTAAGGTTGAGCGGCTTGTCAGGTCTCACCACCTGTTGGTGGCTGAGCCAGGACCGGACCCGCCTCGGATTCTCGGCCAGTTCATCCATTCATCCAATGAACGCTGACTGGGCCGGCACCGGGCACGCAGGACCTCGAAAAGGGCCTGGAACAGCCTGTGCGTTCTCGCTCCTCACCTCCACCGTCCCTTTGCAGAACAAGTGTGTCCCATACTGGCCGGAGGTGGGCACGCAGCGCGTCTACGGACCCTACGTGGTAACCAATTGCAGGGAGCACGACACAGCAGAGTACAAGCTCCGTACCTTACAGGTCTCCCCGCTGGAGAATGTGAGTATCCTCCAGCCCTGCCTCGCTCCTGGGACCCCTGCTTGGATCTGTTCTCTTGCCCGGTGGGGTGGGGGATGGGACAACGTGTGGGGACAGAGGGCACTGGCCCTATGCACTCTGCCCAGGGGGACCTGGTTCGAGAGATCTGGCATTACCAGTACCTGAGCTGGCCTGACCATGGGGTCCCCAGTGAGCCTGGGGGTGTCCTCAGCTTCCTGGACCAGATCAACCAGCGGCAGGAAAGTCTGCCTCACGCGGGACCCATCATTGTGCATTGCAGGTGAGAACAACAACGATGTTGGCAGTAGTAATCAAAACAGTCGTCGGCTAGCAAATACTGTGCACTAAGTGCCATGTGCTCTCGTAAGCAATCATTTCCGTGTTAACGCATTCAGTGCTCCCCCGGATCCCAGCCACCTCCGGGATGGCTCCTGGATGACTCCAGACCCAAGGCGGACACTTAGCTTGAACCAACCCCGCTGACTGGTCCTGTGCCTGGGGGGCGGGGGGTGGGGGCGGTTCTGTAGAGACTTCCCTGGATGTACCGTCTCCTCCAGCGGTGCCAAAGACAGATGAGCAGACGGGCCCAGAGACTTGCCAGCCAGTTTGTGGGAGAGTCTGCGCTGGTCACTCCTGTTTTCTCACACGGGCTTACTCGGCCTGTATTTCTTCTTGGGCCCTGGCACCTTCCATTTGGGGTCAGTGTGGCTCCCCATGTTTGCTTTTTCCATCTGTAGCCCTAGGGGTGCTTAGCCTTCTTCTCTCTCCCCCTTCCCAGCTAGTGAGCCCAGCTCAGCCGCCAGGGTGGAGTAGGGACGGGTGATGTCTTCCGGAGGGGCACGTGCATCACCAGCTCCACTGGAGAACCTCAGGTTCATGATCAGGAGCCCCTGTTCCTGCTAGGTGGCGAGGGGGCGGCCAGCAAGGAGGAGCGGGGGTCCTCTCAGTTCTGAGGGGCCGAGTCCTGTAGACGGGCCTACCTAGCTGGCCTGGTCTGGGTCGATGGGAGGCAGTGGGTGCAGGTTCCTGGACAGAAACCAGTAGGTTTAAACTCCAGCTCTTCTACTCACTGGCTGCGTGATCTCAGACAAATTACTTCACTTCTCAGACACTCAGATTCCTCATCTGTAAATGCAGGATCTCCTCTGCTTGCTGTGAGGATTCGCTAAGACCCTGTGCCTGTGTCTGGAATGCAGTAATGCAGTTATCCCTCAAGAAATGGGAGCTGTTGATGGTTTAATAACACATCAGGCAGGGAATTGGGAAACAGGAGCCTGCTTTGTCCACTTCCCTTCCCACTCCCTCCCGTGACCCCAGGCTGAGGGCCTCACACGTCTTCCTTCTTCCCACCAGCAGCGTTAGTCCTGGGGCAGGGCTGGGGGTGCTGAATCTGGAGGTGCCCCCCACCTGTCATCTAAGGGACTCTGCTCTGCCTCCAGGGGCAGGCCCATCGCTAAGAACGACCCTCCTGCTACTCCCCTTCTACTTCTTGAAATCCCCATGGCCTTTATTTAGATGTTACAGGAAGGAAGTGGGTAAGGGGGGGTTATTTTTGACAATCTGGGTTTGAAATTAGACAGTGCGACTCAGGCCACTAGCCTGGCGGCTCCGCCGAGAGGGCGGACTGGGATCTCCGAGGGATCCTGAGATTCCCGGGACCTGTGGCCCCAGGGAGGTGACAGAGGGTGGAGAAAGAGGGGAGACCTCATGCCTCACAGCTCCTCCACACCTCCCCAGCGCCCTTTGTGCCCTGCTGCCTCAAAAGCTGCCCTTTCCCTGTCCTCAGGGTCTGAAGAAAACGGGAAACAAAGCCCTTTCGAAAGCTCTGAATAAAACTTTTGAAGGGCTGGGTGGTGGGGGGAGGGTGGGGGAGGTTTGGCGGGGAAGGCCTCATTCAGGCCAAGGGTGTGGGAGAGGACGGGGGTTGGGGGGGAGGCCCAGAGTGCCTGGGGGGCAGGCAGGACACTGGTGGGACTGGGAGTCCTAGATCTTCCAGAGTAGGGAGCAGCCCCCAGCCAGCAATGAGGAGGCGAAGCAGGAAGTGGAGGAGTGAGGTGCTGGGAAGAAGGAGAGCTGGGGTGGCGCGGGGCGGGGGGGGGGCACTGGAGAGCCAGCTGCCCACAAATCCCTGGGCTGAAGCTGAGCATGGGTGCAGAAGCCGGGCAGCTTCTGCCTCTGGCTAGCCTGCCCAGTGACCCCGGGCATGTTACCTCCTCTCGCTGGAGCCTCAGTTTCTTCCTGCCACCGTGCCACAGCTGAACGCTGGGGCTCCCCGCTCCCGGTGCGGCGTGGCCTGGGCCTCTGATGGCGCCCCCTTCCCTCCGCAGCGCAGGCATTGGCCGCACGGGCACCATCATCGTCATCGACATGCTCATGGAGAGCATCTCCACCAAGGGTGAGGGTGACTCGTGGGGGACACAGGGCGGGGGGGTTTGGGTGAGCGGCCCCTCGGTGTCCACCTGTGCCTGGGCCGGCGGTCCAACTGCCATGCCTGCCCAGGGTTGGACTGTGACATCGACATCCAGAAGATGATCCAGATGGTGCGGGCGCAGCGCTCGGGCATGGTACAGACGGAGGCGCAGTACAAGTTCATCTACGTGGCCATTGCCCAGTTCATCGAAACCACCAAGAAGAAGCTGGAGGTCATGCAGGTGTGTGCAGAGCAGGGCCTGGCAGAGCGGTGGCGGGGGGGCGCGTGGGTATCACCGGGTCCGGCTGGGACCACTGCCCTCCCTCCACACCTCTGCCCACAGTCCCAGAAGGGCCGGGAGTCAGAGTACGGGAACATCACCTACCCCCCAGCCATGAAGAACGCCCATGCCAAGGCCTCCCGCACCTCTTCCAAGTGAGTGACCCCTGCCTGCCCCCTCCCAGCGTCTACCCCCGCCCCGCTGCCTCCTCGGCCCGACCCTCCCTTTCCAGAGACCACAGGTGCTGCTCAGGGAGACCTGGGTTCAAGTTCAAGCTTGGCTCTTCCTCCCTGTGTTCACAAGTATTTCCCGAGGGCCCTCTCCATGGGGTCTGTGCTGGACACTGGTATTATTAACGTGTGAGATGGAGCCGCTGCCCGCAGGGAGCTTCTAGTCTAGGGAAAGGACCCAGTCTCCTTGCTCCTGGCCTCGGTTCGTTCACCTGTGAAACGGGGTGGGCCAGAGGGGGCTGCTGGTGCCGGGGCATTCCTGACCCGTGCCACCTGCCCACACTTGCCCACTGCACCTGCAGACACAAGGAGGATGTATATGAGAACTTGCACAGTAAGAACAAGAAGGAGGAGAAGATGAAGAAGCAGCGGTCGGCGGACAAGGAGAAGAGCAAGGGTTCCCTTAAGAGGAAGTGAGCCAGGGTACGGCCCCCCCAGCTCCGGGCTCCTCCTTGCCCTGCCCCCAGTGTTCCCTGGATCCAGTGCTTTCCCCTGGATTGGGGGGGGGGTGGCAACAGCCTCACTCTGCCCTTCGCAGCCATTGCAGACCTTTCTAGCTCCGCTTCCCCGTTCCAGGCGCTCTCTTACTCTCCTACTCCCTTCTCTCTGCAGCCTCAGGCCTGATCCCTGCAGAGGCCTCCCGTGGACCAACCCGCAGCCGGAACCTGGGAGCCCGCCCCCATTCTATTGTAATTTAAATGGCTGCGTCCCTACTTCCCTCTTCCTGACCCTGTATATAGCCCAGCAAGGCCCCAGGCAGTGCCGGGGCCCTTTATTCTTGTAAATAAAGCCCTTAGGATCACTCTGTGTGTGTGTGTGTGTGTGCTCGTGCGTGAGTGCATAAAAGCTCGGCCTTCAGTCAGAGGAGAGTGATCAAAGGTACAGTGCAGGGAATATAGTCAATGGTGTCGTGAGAGTTGGTGGTGACAGATGGCGGCTCCACCTGAGGTGAGCGTAGCCTACTGTACGGACTTGTGGGATCGCTATGTTGTACACCCGAAACTAATGGAACATTGTGCGTCAACTATACTTCAACTAAAAAATATATATATATATATATATAATAAAATGAAGGATGATCCTGACAGGGTGGTTGTGAAGATCACTGAGATTAGGGAGGAAGATCACAACTGGCAACAATAATTCATTACACACCGGTCATGTGTCAGGCACTGTTTCAAAGGCTACACATTCAATCTAGGTACCTGTGTGACGCCCATGTCACCGCGGGGGAAACTGAGGCACAGATAGACTACATGACTTGCTCACAGGCACAGAACTGTTGAGCAGTGAGGCTAGGATTTTAACTCAGGCCGCCTGGCTCCAGAGCACACAGTCCCGGAGATGCCCCTGGGGTCACCCTGAGGGGACACACCCGCACTCCTCCGGCGCTGACTTCCAGATCTAAGAGCTCGGGCCGCTCCCGGCCCCGGAAGCACAGGCCTGGCACCTCGTCGCGCCGCCGCCGGCCGCCCCTCCCTCCCCGGGCTCCTGCGGGCTCAGGCTGGTGCGCCTCGCTCCTCCCTTCTCCGGGGCCGCGGCCGCCCTCGGGCTCCTGGCAGTTTTCTTTTTGTCCCCTCTTCCTTGCTCCGTGTCCAGGGTGAGCTAACCAGAGATTCCTTCCTTGGGTTACGGCTTTATCTTGACTGAGAAGCCTGTCTCCTGGAGCCTTTAGCCCGTGAGGGTCCCTGCTGCAGGAGAGGCTGAGGAGCGGGCTGACCCTTAGTGTCATTGAGCGCGTGCTTTGTTGCTGGGTGTCCACTGTGTCACGGGCACTGGAACAGTGCAGGGGGGCATGGTGTGCACACGACAGGTCCCGTTGTTGTGCAGCCAGGAGACCGGCCACAAGCAGCAGATACGTACGGACAGGTGCTAGGAAGGACGCAAACAAAGGAGACAGAGAAAGAGGAGAGCTTGGATTGGGCCACACGAGAGGCCCTGGAGCCATCGCCCTCCTGGGGGCGGGTGGGTGGGGCATCACCTGTGGGCCCCGGGCTCCCCTCCCAGCGACGCCTAGAGCTGCACAAAAGAAAGGCGGGTCCCAGCCCTCTAACCACCCCAGGGCTAACTGCCTGTGGGCTGGGACTTGGACGCAGGGCACTGAGGTGGGTCCAGGAGCAGCTCTGCCCTGCGGGTGCACGGTCCCCCCGCCCCCCCAGCAGGTGGCCGTTTCTCCCCACCGGACCACTGCGAGGGCTGCTGGAGAGCGGCTCAGCCCTTTAATGGGTAGGGTCTGTGCTGGCCTCCTGGTGGGGTGGGCTCCCCAACACTAGGGCTGAGGACAAGGGAGGCACCCCGCCGGGCCCTGCCTGCCCTTCAACACGCAGGGTTGCCCAGCACAGGCTGGGGGCACAGCCCAGTCCCTGCCGAGCGGACCCCTCGCTGACCTCAGGGCTCTCTGGCCTTGGGCAGGGTAGGAGGCCTCAGAGGAAGGGGCCGGCCAGGGCAGGAGTAGCTGTTGGGCCAGGCCAAGGAGGCAGGCAAAGGGGCCCGAAGGCAGCCCCTCTCTTTTCCTGCTGGACCCCAGGCTCCGAGTGTAGGCCCAGGGGGCCAAAGGAGGCAGGCGGGCGAGAAGGGACCTGTAGGAAGGGATGAGAGGCCTAGCGAGGTGGCCAGGCCTCAGAGGAGGTGCCTACGGTGGGCCCTGGGAGGGAAGGGGTTAAGGCAGTGGGGGGGCAGCCTATGGCAGGAGGACACACCTGTGCGCAGGGGCGGCGGGCGGGGCCCAGGTGAGGAGCCTGCGCTGCCAGGCGGGCGGAGAAGGAAGGAGGAAGAGTGGAGGCCGGGGGCAGGCGGGCTCTGGGCCTTTGAGTCCTGGACCTTGACTCCCCTTCCTCTCCTCGGCACTCACTCTGGGGGGGGCAGGCGGCCCGGGGACAGGTAAAGGCCACTGGGAAGGGGATTCTGGGGCCTAGTCAGGGGCCACAGAGTGGGGCTGAGGGCCGATGAATTGGTGTTGGCGGGGCGGCGGGGCGCAGGGGCTCCGAGGCTGAGAACAGGTGGGCAGGGGGCTGCGGAAGACCTGCCTGGGTCTCGGTGGCTCCGCAGCTCAGGGTGGGGCTGGTGGCGGGCTACGGGGCTCACCCGGAAGTGTCCCCAGGGACTGGGGGGTGGGGGGATGGGAGCCAGGCTTCTGCAGCCTCTCCACAGGGAGCCTGGGCCGGAGGTGGGCAGGGGCCCCCGTCTTACCCAGCAGTGTTTGGGTGCTGGTTGGGAGTCTCTAATACTGCCGGGTAATGATGGAGGCCCCTGTCCCTGTGTCAGCGACATCTATCGCCTCAGGCCCCCCAGCCCCCTCCCGCAGGCTGCCGTCACTCTGCCGAACCTCCCCGCACACCGTGGAAGCCCCTTCATCTTGAGCGAAGGGTGCTGCAGAAGAGGTGGCTCTCGGTTGGCTGGCTGCCCACTGAAGGGACACAATGGCCCCGAGCCCCTCCCCCACCCCGGTGTGATTTGTCATCCGGTGGGTCCAGAACCCACAGCTAACCGTGAGCTTGGGAGTGGCTCACATACTCTCAGGAGACCTCGTCTGGCCGGCGGCCAGGGTCCTGGTAGCAGCTGGTCAGCTCCAGCCTGGAGCTGCGCGTCCGCCGGCTCTGGGTCCATCTTCCAGTGCAGTGTTGGATGGTCTAATCGTGAAGCTCCTAACACTGTCTGGTAAAGATGGCCCCCGGGCCGGCTCCCTCGGCAGCGACCTTCAGGGAGCCCCGAAGACCGTGGAGGCCTCCTGATGAACCACCTCTGACCTTTACCCCGCTGGGTGAGGGGGGTACATCACTAGAAAAGGGGAGCAACGGGGAGGAGACAAAATGGCTGCCCTGAGAGCCGCGGCAGGATTTGGAAACATACTCGTTCGCCAGGTACCTCCATTCCCTTCCCGCCTTGGGAAGGCGAAAGAAGGAAAGTGTGCATAGGACCTCGTGGTGGACTGGTTCGGGTCGCTTGGCCTGTCTTTTGTCTGATTGTCGATTTCATTGTAGGCTCCTAGCTCCTGAGGAGTGGGAAGCCGTACCTGCCCCATCTCCCTGTCCTTTTTATGACACTTACCTGCGGGGCAGGGGGGCGTTAATCTACTTTTCTCCAACAATCTGAGAACTGGAAGACGAAGCCCAGTCCCTAACCCTGTAAGACTCCTCTCCTCCCCTACCACGTACTCTGTAATTCCTGTACTTACTTTTGCCCCCAGTGCTAATGGTTCCCAATGTTCCTTGTCTCCCCATAAAGACAAGGGATGGGGACATAGGGGCTGTGGTGTGATTCGGGCACTAGCAGTGGCTTCATTTCTCTGCTGCTTGAGTTGCCGAGGGCTGTCTTGGGAAGGATGTGAGGCGGCCGTGTAGGGACTGAAGACGGGCACCTGCTCTGTTGGGGGCCCGGGGGCCCAGGGGTGCTGGCGTGAAGAGCCTACCTCCGTAGGTAAAACCCTGTTCCACAAACGGCTTCTCACATCTGGCGACTGAGAAATTTGAGTGTAGGTAGCCCCCGGCAAGGAACTTGATCCTCTGGGCTTCTGAACACAAAGTCCCTCGACAGGCGCAAATGGTTTCCCCCACAGCTACACGGAGCCTTGTTACCAAGGAAGCAGCTCGTGGTGGGGTCATCAGATTTTTTTGGTCTAGCTCAGCAAAGCCACAGCTGCTCCAGCCTTAAAAAAGGAAATGTTGGTGAATAAACACTGGTGATGTGGTAGAAGTGGAGGGTGGAGTGAAAAGTGCAGCTGGGCCGCAGTATCCGAGGACCTGTTGCTCCCAGCTTGGGTCCTGTTTTGGATTTGACTCAGCCGGGCTTCCACGGTGAGCAGCCGGCCCGGGCCCGCAACTCCTCCTCAACAGCCCTGGTCAGAATCTTCGCGCCCCCTGCTGGCAGATACGAGGAAAGGCCCAGGAGTGCGTGACCTGAACCTGCGCATGCGTGCCTCCCCTCACCCGGCTCAAACACGTGACGCAAAAAGACTTGAGTTTAAGTAATAAAAATTTATTGAGAATTCCTGGGATGGTGGTTATCGCCTCCCGACCTGGAGGGAGGAACCAACACTGTAGGCAATCACTCCGGAATCACACTGTCCCAACACCTCTGGCCGACACAGGGAGGAGCAAAATCATTCCCCAGAAAACTTGTCAGGCTTTGTTCATCCAAGAAGGGTTGGGAGGACAGATGCGGGAGGGACCATCACATGATACTGGGGGTGGGATGGGGGTGCGCTGGACCCCAAGCTGGCTCCTCAAAAACCAGGGGAGGAACAGATCCACTTCTTCTCTGGGTGTGGAGTTCCCGGTCACCAGGCTCATTTCTTACCCTTGATGAGGCTGTCACTGTGGAAATGGGACAGACGGTTGGCACTATTAGAGAACATAAATGTGAGAGGCAGAAGAACTCAGGCCACTTCCTCCTCCCTGAGTGAGGGGGCGTGTGTCATGAGGTGAGAATGGGGAGGCGGTGGGGAAAGAGGCAGGTACTGGGAGATGAACTGCAAGACCCCAGAGAAACAAGGACGCGTCACCAACTTACCTGCCTCTGTGGATACCGGGTCACCGGATGAAGGGGAAGCACAGAAAGAGAAGAGAAATGCACAGGTCATTTGACAATGTCAGGCCCCACCTGCTCTAAACCTGCCTTCGCTCCCAAGAGAAAAAGACAAATGGTTGGAAGCCAGGAATCTCGCTCTGAGAAGAGGCTGGTTCCCTTGGCCATGACCATTTCTCGTCTGTCCTTTCTAGCATCCTTCCATGCCCTCGAGCAGCCATTTTAAGGCTTCCGAGTACGAGTACAGAGTATCATCTTTCACTGCTTCTCAGTTAGGACCAAACCTCACAGCTCGAGTGCTTTTTACACGAATAATCCTATTTGATCCCACAAAACCAATCTTAGGAGAGTCAAGTTAGGGGCTGTCAACCACCCACGATTCTAACTTTGGTTCAGACAAACGGTGTCTTTCAAGCAACCAGACTCAAGTCCCATGCTCTCTGTGACACCCCACTGTGTAGGTCGTGTGTCTTACCGGGTGAAACTTTCATCCTGTAGGTTCAGGACGAGGTTGTCAGCAGTGAGATAGATACGGTTCTGTGATGTGGCAATCTACAGGGCCAGAAATAAAAAACAGATACTAGTATTCACATCTGGACCCTGACCTTGCAATTCTGTAACCACTGATGGAATACGCTGGGTTAGGAACAGGCCTCTGGCAATGAGTGAAGGCATGGTTTCTGCACTCAGACAAAGGCCCAGAGCAGCGAGCAACTGTGATGTATTAGCACCGTGACAGAGGCATGAAAAGGTCAGGGAGCCCACAGAAATCATGTTTGATGGAGGAAGCGTGTTGGAGGAGACAGTTTGAGTAGAAACCACAACAAACAAGATTCTAATCCCCTCGCTTCAACATGTTTTCACTTAAAACAATTCCAGACTCATGGCCACCTTGCGGGGAACGCTGGGCTCCCAGACTCACCGTCTTGGAGATGTTCTGGGCTGCCCGGATCTTGCGCAGTTTGATATAGCCAGGGTTCTTGCTCAGGGCTTCTCCAAGGTGAGCAGGTTGGGGTTAAGGGTTCACCCAAGGTCCGGTCGCAACCCCTGGCCCCATCCTTACCACTGCAGCCCTTCTCTGGGCTGTCAGATCCAAGGTTGTGCTCAGACAGCTCGTGCCCAGTCCCGCTTTGGCCCCCCACTGTGGGCCCTCCTGCAGGCAGCTGCCAGGAACTGGAGGCAGCAGAACTGGAGGCAAGGCCAGTGATGCTATGGATCTGCCTTACAGTGAGGAGCCAGGCCTCGGGCACCCCACGAAGATTTCAGATCCCATTCAAAACCTCCACCCCCAGGGAGCCAAGGACCAGAGAGCACAGAGTCGCATTCGCCTTAGTGTCATCAGCCGGCCCAGGAGGGAGAAGGGGGAAGCAAAGTGCTCCAGGGGCTGGGCAGAGACCTCTCCTAGCAGAAGGATATCATTTTGGCGGCCTCAGCCTCACCCTCAGCCTGCACAATCTTCTGCCGCTGTTCCTGCTTTGCTTTTTCCACCAAAAACTGGGCCCGCTGGGCCTCCTGCTGAGCTGTGGTGGGAGAGAGTCAGGGGGTCACAGATGTGAGATGTCAGAGACCCCATTCCGCCTCCTGCATTCTCAGAAACCCTGGCCCTAGTCCTCTTGTAACTCACCCACTTGTTTGGCTTCCACAGCAGCTGTGTATTCTCGGCTAAAGCTGAGCTCTGTGATGGCCACATCATCCAGAATGAGGCTGAAGTCCTTGGCTCTTTCTGTCAGCTCCCGCCGGATCAACAAGGATACCTTGACAGGGAGGGTCAGGGAGAGGCAGATTGAAGGGACTGAAGAACTGGAAGGGAGGGGTATTGCTGGGATCGTCTGAATACCAGATCACCAGAAAATGGCAGAAAACAACCCTTCCTTGGTTCCGCAGCTAGAACATCTGAGCTGGAAAGGACTTAGTCCAATCTTCCCAGCAGGTCACAGTGACTCCTCATCTCCCACTCTCCCCAGCACAATATGTACCTCTAGACCTTGGTAGTGTTTTCTCCCATGCTTCCTACTGCTCAGAGCTCTTGAGCACTGGTCTCCACCCATTTCCCACAGTGGCCATTAGTACAGCTTTGAGGTGAAAAGGGATCTAGAGTCATGACCCTTTTCTAATAAGCTGCCCTTCCTAATACCCACTGCTCCAGGCCTAGGAGGGAAGGTGGGAAGCCATGTAGAAGGTGACAGGTCAGACCTGGGCCCGCTGGGTGATCAGCTGTGAGGCATTGAACTTGGCCACCACACTCTTCAGCACCTCGTTGACAATGGACGGCAGCACTCGCTCCTCGTAGTCTAGCCCTAGACGCTGATACATGCTGGGAAGCTCCATGGCATTGGGTCGAGACAGCACTCGCAGGGAGATGTTCACCATCTGCAGGTCTGAGAGTGAGGTCAGCAGTGACTGGACAAGGCCCCAGGGGCCTCATCTGGCCTTTTAGCCAAGCACCTTTCCCCAAGCATTTTCTCCTCCTCTGCTCTCTACACCTGGTGCAGTGCTGTGCAGGGTGAAAGGCCAAATGTGGCCTCTGCCGCTGTAAGGTCTTGTCGACCCACCAGCTCTCCACCAGTAGAGCTGACCTCTCGTTTTGCTTCTGTACTGTGTTCAACCTCTACTGCAGGCTCTCTCATGCTGCATCATAATCACCTGCCTTCTTTACTAGACTGTATGGACTTGAGAACAAGGATCGCGTTTTATGAATCCTTTATTACCAGGGCCTAGGATTCAGGGGATGTTAAGCCACTTGCACTAAATACAGTACAAGACAGTACATTACCCGTGAGCTACCTGAACTAATGTGTACACGCCTCTGTGTGTGTGTGTGTGTGTGAGAGAGAAAGGAGTCTGGGGAATCTCAAAGACGGCTTCTATGTATGGTTTGGCAAGGAACAGGTGCTCCAGTGAAAAGTGGGGCCAAGTTTCCCCAGGAGAGGGGACACTAGTGGATAGAATTAGTCAAGCAGTTAAAAGAAAACAAGGCTTTACAATAAGGCTTTGATCTAGTTAGTGAATAAGACAAAGGACAAACAGTACTCTCACTGAATTTACATTAGCGGGGAGGGACCGTTTAGATAGATACGGGTGAACACACAGAATGTCCAGAATATACTGCTTTAACCTCAGAAGCAGATACTTTTATTATAGCTCTTCTGCAGATTTGGAAACCAAGGCCCAAGAGATGTGACGCTATCCTCTTCCCCTAGGATCTCCTGCCAGGCTCCTTTGCTTACTTTATGTAGCCACCTGCCAGGGACTACCAAGTGCCCAGACCTACCTTTGGAGCCCGTGGGGGAGGAAATTTTTCGGGGTCTGGCCCGAATGTCATAGATGATGGGGTACTGGAACCAGGGGATCCTGCAGGGGAGGGAACATGGACAGGTATTAGGAGACTGCAGTTTCACTAGTTTCGCCTGGTTTTTCCTCCCCACGTGTTTCTTGGCCTGCTCCATCTCTCAACGACCATGGACAAAGAGAAATTCTCTTCTCCCTCTGGAGAACAGTTTATGTGCCGCAGGAGTTTGGGGCAGCACCCAATGTCCAGGAGAAGTAAAGGGCAGCGCTGAGTCCTTTGAAGTCCTACTGCAGCCACTGGTGGGTTGGCTTTCAAGGGTGAAGGGTCAGGGTCAGTCCGCTCTGCCCGCCATTACCTGAAGTGAAGGCCTTCGGCCAGTATGGTGTCCTGCTGCACGCCACCGATCCGATTAAAGAAAATGGCTCTGTGCCCGCCTTCCACTGTGGGGAGAGGGGTGGGGATCAGGCCAAAACGCTGCTGAGAGTATGTACTAGCCTCTGGTGGGGCGGCGAGAGGGGGTGGGTGTGCGCGGGGCCCCGGCGGGACCGGGCAGGGGATCTGGGGGGGATGGGAGGAGTCCGGAGAGCGGGCAGAGGTTGCTCACCGGTGAACACGGATTCGCGGACGCCGTACGCCACGGCGCCGGCCCCTAGCAGCAGCTTCAGCGCCGTGCCCATGCCCCGGGGCCCGGAGGGCAGCCGTCCCGCTAAGTCCTTCAAGTTCTGGGCCATGTCCGATCCTGAGGCCGGCGGCACCAGAGGTCAGAAGCGGGTGCCGGCCCACCTCAACCCCACTCCAGTTCGGAGATCGCACCCTTCACACGAGGGTCCGGGGCCCGCGGTGCTCGCGGGAGAAAGGGCACCGGAAGTGCGCTCCCTTCTAAACCCTCCCCGGCGCCCACAGCGGACGCGAACTTCGCGCACAGGAATTACGCATTCGGAAGTTCCCGCCCCTTTCTGGAACTCGCCCTTCCAGAGAGGCTTCATTAGCGTGAGACTGCTAGCCATTGCCATTTCCAAGTGCCCACTTTCAAAATGGCAGCCGGAAAGAAGCTTGAGATTAGGGGTAGGGCGAGGTTTAATTTAAGGACCTTAGCGCAATTTCCGGTCCAGTGGTAAGATGGCTGCGCCCAGTGGCGGATTCCAACCTCGTGAACGGCGTGGTGGGGAGCAGGGAGAGGACTGGGCTGCTGTGGCTCCCAAGCGGCCCCGACTCGGGGCGGGGAACAAGATCGGAGGGCGAAGGCTCATTGTGGTGCTGGAAGGGGCCAGTCTGGAGACAGTCAAGGTAGTTTGGGACAAGGAAGTGGAGAAATAGTAGATTGATAGCATGGGAGCCCGAGGGGTGAGGGTGAGAGGCTCAAAGTGGTTGGGGAGGCAGAGAGAGGTGAAACATCCTTTTGGAGGAAGAGTGGCCTAGGTGATTGTCTCTTGGTTTAACATCCTGGCTTGGCATCAGTCGTTCTCTTCTGTCCTTCTTGAATCCTATTGCAGCTGTCCGGTTGTGGCTGCCAAGTGATTTACTAGGATTCTGTGATAAAGTCATCTAAGGGGGAGAGGAGGGGAGGGGAGATTTGTCCATCGGTCATCCCATATCCTAAGTAAGTTCTTGAGCAAAGGAGAAAGGTAGTTACTGCAGCTCAGTTTGCCCAAGCCTTTTGTCAGGACTTTTGTGTTTTATTTCGTTAACATGTCTCTGTTGTCACCGTCCTTTATATTACTATCCACTTCGAAACACTGGATCAGATTATCCTTTAATATTTTTAAATCTTTTTTTTTTTTTTTTAACCGTCATTCGGCTGTTTTCCTGAATAAATCCAGCAATTCCCTATTTTAAAACTGCAGTGTTCTCATTCTCTTTCTTGGTTCTCTTACCCTTTAGGCCTAAACTGACTGTCCAATGAGTAGGCCCAGAAGAAATAGCCCTGGTTTATAAGTCATACTTGGGTTTTTTTTTTTTTCCATACTTGGGTTTTAATCTTGGTTTTTATACTTATTTTAAAGTGTGTGATTTTGATTGAGAAAACAAGTCCTCAGTTTGTAAAGTGGGGGTTAATACTTTGAAAGTGCTTTGAAAGTATTATTTTGATAGTAATGTATGCTGTGACTCTTTTCCATCTTTACTTCCTCAACCAGTTACTATACTAAGCTTGCAGTCTAGAAAGCCCCCCCTTTTTCATTTTTCTTAGGTAATTGATATTTCTAACTTAACTATAGGATCTGATATTCATCCCTCACTTAATTGTTTGCTGTGTTTCCAGCCTATTAATTCTGAATGTCATGTAACCACTTTGTGTCTTCACGTGTTCCATGGGGATGATAGTACTTACCTTACTGGGTTGTTGAGGGGATAAAAGGAGGTAGTATCAGTAAAGACTTTAGAATAATGTCTGTCATTTGGAATTACTACTATTGTTATTGATTCTAGGTTCTTTATTAAGAAGTTGAAAAGGGGGCACCAGTTGGTTAAGCATCTGACTCTTGATTTTGGCTTAGATCATGATCTCAGGGTCGTGAAATTGAGCCCCGCGTCTGGCTCTACGCTGAGCATGGAGCCTGCTTAAGATATTCTCTCTCCCTCTGTCCCAGCCCCTCGTGCGCCTCACTCATACAGTCTATTAAAAAAAAGAAGTTGAAAAGGTCATGGTCAAATTAAAATTCTTAGAGCATGCTGGAAGAGTTTAGGTCAAATTATCATTAATGGTGCTCCAGGGGTGACTGAATTCATAGCTAGCTGAAATCTGTACTGTTTTCTTTTCCCTGCCTTGTGCTGGTATTGTTCTGATAGCCTCACTGAGCCTGCTCTCGCCCATTTATTCCTTATACTCCAGACTCATTGGCCTTTCGTTAAGCTCTTTGGAAGCACTAAGTTCTCTGATATCTTAAGGCCATTACACATAATGTTTTCTAATGGAAGCTCCCTTTACTCAGCTCTTTGCTTCATTAATTCCTACTTAATGTTCATTTACTTAAAAATTACTGAGTTTTATTATTGCTGCTCAATCTTCAGTTATCAGTTTAAGTATTATTTCCTTATAGAAGTGACTCCCTTCCTGGTATAAATCAGGACTTCCTGTTATAATCCTTTAATGAACCAGATGATTCACTTTTCTTTCATAATGTTCATCAAAATTTGGTTGTGGCTTCATGTGGTTGTTTACCATTTGTCTCTTCCACTAGAAGGCTCCTCCATGAGGGCAGGCAATAAGGTTTTAAAAATTCTTAATATCTCCAATACCTGTTACAGAAAATGCATACAGTATTCATTCTCTGATTATTCTAGTTAGTGGTTTTCAAGCTTATTAACCACAAACCACAATAAAAAAAATTACATTGTGAGCAAGTACACACGGGCAACTATAAAATACCAAAAGTTTCATAAACCATTACCTACCATGACTATATGTAAAGTACTCTGTTTTCATCTCTATTTTATTAAAAGAACAAAACTCCTAGTTATAACTAATGGGTAGAAACTAGATTGTTCAATTCAAGAAGTTCTTTTTCTTCGATATCCAAGAGTGTCCTATGGAGGTGTTTCTTGGTCCTTTGTTCTTTTCCTGTGCTTACTCTGACATTTTTGTCATTTCAGTTAGTTAGTTTCAAAATCTACATGCTTCTTTCCCCTAATTTTGTGGAGTTATCTATCTCAAGTTGCCAGACATACAAATGTTCTATTGATACATAGAAACATAGCGTTTCAAATCTGGTATTTATATTTAATGGCATGTTTTTAAGACTTTTTACTGACCATTTTAATGCTCCTTATGACTCCAAATTGCAATTTTTTTTTTAGCTGCTATAGATGTATCAGGCCAGATTTTTAGTATCACACTTCTAGCTGGTGACTTTTCTAGTATACAGAGTTGCCAGGATAATATCCCTTGCTCAGTCATGCCCCTGTTATTCCAGGATTATTTCTAGCTTTGTGCTTAACTTGAGGAACCTACAGTTTACAAAGCAGTTTCATATACAAACACTGTTCAATATACCTTTTTTTTTTTTTTTAGAGAGTGCGCATGCACCCATTGGGAGGGGAGGAGAGAAAGAGGGAGATTAAGACTTGAGCCAAAATCAAGAGTTGGATGCTTGACTGAGCCACTCAGGTGCCCCTCAATATACATCTTCTTTATCCATTCATCTATCAAGGGACACTTGGGTTGCTTCTAAATCTTGGCTATTGTAAATACAATGCTGTAATAAACATACAGGGCTGCATAGATCTTTTCAAATTAGTATTTTTGTTTTCTTTGGGTAAATATGGGTAGTAGAAGTACTGGATTGTATGGTATTTATATTTTTAATTTTTTGAGGAACCTCCATACTGTTTTCCACAGTGGCTGCACCAGTTTACATTCCCACCAACAGTGCACTAGGGTTCCCTTTTCTCCACATCCTCACCAACATTAGTTCTTATCTTTGATACTAGCCATTCTGGCTGGTGAGGTGGTATCTCATTGTGGTTTTGATTTGCATTTCCCCGGTGAGTGATGTTGAGCATCTTTTCATGTGCCTGTTGGCCATCTGTAGGTCTTCCTTGGAAAAATGTCTCTTTAGGTCCTCTGCCTATTTTTTAACCATTGTTTGGTTTTTTGGTGCTGAGTTATGTAAGCTCTTTATATATTTTGGATTCCCCTTATCAGACAGATCATTTGCAAATAGCTTTTCCCATTCACAAGGTTGCCTTTTTGTTTTGTTGGTTTCCTTTGTCGTGCAGAAGTTTAGATCATGTGGTATCACAGGCTGTGTCCTTTCGTTTTCCCTCTAAGATCAGTTATGGTGGGAGGGGCGAAAGGGTCAGTGGCCACAGAGTAGCCTCTGAAGAGCTTGATGGGTCCCATCCCCAGGGTTTCTGATTCAGAAGATCTGGAGCAGACCTGAGAATTTGACTGTCTAACAAGTTTCCAGATGATGATTAAGATGATGCTGATTTGGGGACCACACTAATCTAGGTAAAGGAAGGTTATCTTGCTCTCTGTCATGTTCCCTGTTCTTTAGGTAGGGAAGACATATGAGCTACTCAACTGTGACAAGCACAAGTCTGTGTTGTTGAAGAATGGACGGGACCCTGGGGAAGTGAGACCAGACATAGCTCACCAGGTAACTCCAGGGACAGAGCTTGCAACCCCCTGAGCCTTTGGGCAGAAGATCAGGCAGCTGCATGCTGCTTCTCTTCAGTCTGAACCGTGCCTTGGTTTCTACCTCCCTCAGAGTTTACTGATGCTGATGGACAGTCCCCTGAACAGAGCTGGCTTGCTACAGGTTTATATCCACACACAGAAGAATGTGCTGATTGAAGTAAACCCCCAGACTCGAATTCCCAGAACCTTTGACCGCTTTTGTGGCCTCATGGGTGAGATCTTTAGGACTTAAAGTTCAGAATGAACTCGGCAGTAGTGAAGAAGGGAGGAAGAGGACATGGGATAAATGAAATGTGAACTTTTTAAGTGGGGGGAGTGGGGAACATGTTTGATACCAGAAAAAGGGCTCTTCATTATCTTCCCAGGTGCATGGGTAAGACCCGCATAGGTTCCTGGCTGAGTGAAAAAGGGAGAGGGAACTCACTGTCATCCAGCTAGTCAGCTGCTCGTTCGGAACATTTTAGCACCGCAGTGTGGATTTAAAGGACACATGGAGCCCACCTTAACTGTGGGTTTTTCTGGTTAGATTTCTGGGCAGAAGAAATGGGGTCACCACCAAGCTCTGAACTTTCTTTCCCCTCCCCCCCAGTTCAGCTTTTACACAAACTCAGTGTTCGAGCAGCTGATGGCCCCCAAAAGCTCTTGAAGGTGATGTATTGGCACCCACTGGTTGGAGGTAGGGTTCTGAGATTGTTTCTGGGGCTGATTCCCCCACCGTGTTCTTTCTTTAGGTAATTAAGAATCCAGTGTCAGATCACTTCCCGGTTGGATGTATGAAGATTGGCACATCTTTTTCCATCCCATTCGTCAGCGATGTACGAGAGTTGGTGCCCAGCAGTGACCCTATTGTTTTTGTGGTGGGCGCCTTTGCCCATGGCCAGGTAAGGTCTGGGCTCAACTCCTGGGTTCTCTGTAGAGCCGAGGCTTAGAATTCTAAGAATACCTGGCATTTTTTGATGACCTTGGGCAATAGCAGGTGAGAACAAAGCTGCAAGACCACGTCCTGCCCCAGGCTGCATATTTTGAGGCCTGCTGGCATGTATTTGTGACAGGGGAAAAGTCAGGACCTTCTTATCCTTTGTACAAATGCGATATTAAATAGCTCTGTGAAATACTAGCTCAGCTGTGTTGTTCCGGCTTCACCTGTTAGAGAGTGACAGCCAGCTGACAGAACTCCTTCTCTCGTTTAGGTCAGTGTGGGGTATACAGAGAAGACGGTGTCCATCAGCAACTACCCCCTCTCTGCAGCCCTCACCTGTGCAAAACTCACCACAGCCTTTGAAGAAGTCTGGGGGGTCATCTGACAGCAGCACCTCGTTCTGGGACAGAGACCGTGGCCCTCCCTCGACCCCGCCGTCAGCTCACTGCTCGGAGGGGACCTTCTTGCACCAAGACTGCGGGGGCTTGGGGAAGCAAGGCTGTACGTTTGCTATTTGTTTATCCTATAAATACTGTTCTTGCAAACCTGGTGGTTCTTTGAGGATTTCTAAACTGAGCAGTTATCTAGTGGTGTAAGCTGGTTGCTGTCCTCAGACTTCAGGAAAAGAGGTGAGGTTCCAGTGTTTGCAGTCTGGGTCGGAGCTTTGCAGGAAGGCTTGGACGCCAAGCTTCTGGGCGGGGCAGGGAGTGAGCCCTGCTTGTTTCCACTATGGCGAGCCCGGAGAACTGTCTGTAAGAAAGCAGTCGGGAAGGCTAGCAGTGAAAAACTGAACAAAGAGAAGTGATTTTATCTGGTACAGTTCCAAGGTAGAAAAAGTGGAGCAGGTGGGGCCTGGTACCCTCCCCTCCCCCCCATGGGGGGGGTGGTGGTAGCGGCACATATACAATCATAGTAAACTGGCAGAAGAAAAGCACAACAGATTCCTGGCTAGAGGGGGAGAGATAAGGCAACGTGCATGGGGGAGCCAGAGGGGAGACATGGGCCCTCTACTCCTCCCACGAGAGTTTCCCCTTTGGCCCCAGATGAACACTTGGCTGGCAGCAGAGGCACGGCTAGGAGTACCGTGTCTTCCCCACTCCCTGGCTTCTACGTTCTCTGTGCTCTGAGGCGAAGGAGTGCTGTGGAAAGGGATACAAGTCGTTTCTGCACCAGCCCTGCTCTAGGCCACCTGCAAGAGAAGAGACTTGATTGGCAGGCCGGTCAGAGTCCCTCCTTCTAGTCCCTGGTCTGTAGCCCTTCCATCTTCTTCCTGGCAAACCCGAGTTCGGGTAAGTCCGTGCCCCACACTGGGGTTTCCTAGAAGCCAGGCTACCTTGAGATTCACTCCAGATGTCCCATACTGCCTGCCTCCCATCTCCAATCTAGTGCTCTATTCTGTCACTTGGTAGTTCAGCTTAGCTACAGGGATATTTACTTACCAGGGAAATAGATTATCCCATTTTCTTTAACTTTTCTTTCCTTGGCACCATTGCTTTGTGAACATAAGGCAATATAAAGAGTAGGCTCAAGAAGAAGACGTGGCCAAGAAAATAGATGGATTTATACACCTGTGGGGGAGATAAAGGCCAATGAGGTAGACACAAGGCAGGGACTATCCCTTATTGCCAGAGGTTTCAGCGACCCCTCCCCCCCCACCCCCGCAATCCTTGCCCAAAGGCCCTCGCTTACCTTAAACCATTTGTCCCATGTGAAGAGACAGAAGGCAGTCATTGAGTAACCCATGAAGAGCCAGTGGATGGTCTGCTGCATCAAATAGTAGAAGGGTTGTAGGACAGTAATGGAAGCCAGGTTGCTCAGGGTTGGGCTCTCCTGAATTAGGCTGGCAGCCTGGGGAGCGAGGGGAGAGGTCATCAGTGTCTTGCCCCTTCTCATAGTCCCCGTTCACCCACCACCCTTCAGGCCTACCTGTTTCTCCACAATAACAATGAGGAATTCCATCTGGAAGCAGATCAGGTATCCTGAGTGTAGTCCGTGCCAGAGGGCCAGGAAGAACAATGAGAGTCCCTGGGATAGTTGTTTATTTCCAAGGAACTTGAGTCGTTTGAAGAAGTAACTAGAGAAAAGCGTGGGTGGGGATGAGCCTCAGACCAGTCTGCGCACCACCACCACCTTGCCTCTGGCTTCCCAGCGCCCCGAGGCGTGCAGTGGTGGTGGCTGGCTCCCGCTTGGGGCCACCCGGGTAAGGGAGGCAGTGCCATCGGATTAGCTTTACAGATGAAAGAAGGTGAAGTTATAGCTCAGTTCAGAGACAGAAAACAGGCCTCAAGCTTAGCTGGGTGAGCGTGGGCAAGCCACTCTGTCAACAGCTGCCTCGGGCAGGGGTGAGGAGGACAGAACAGCTCCCGTGCCGCTCAAACTCGTGCACGGGGAACATAAAACCAGTGGGTGGCAGAACTGGGATTAAAACTCAAGGCACTTCTTAGGGCACCTGGGTGGCTCAGTCGGTTGAGCGTCTGACTTCTGATTTCAGCTCAGGTCATGATCTCCAGGCCGTGAGATCAAGCCCTGCATGGGGCTCTGCGCTGGGCACAGAGCCTGTGTAAGATTCTCTCTCTCTTTCTGCCCCTCCCCATCCCCATCCCCATCCCCCCTCGCTCTCTCCCTCTCTAAAAAACGAACAAAACTCAAGGCACTTCTGGGTCTTGCTTGTGTCTTGCAAATATGACAGGAATGGGTTTTGGGGGGATGGGAGCGGGGACAAAACTAAGTGTGGGTGGGTGTGAGGATGACTGGAGGTTCTACCCAAAGTGGGGAAAGACAGACAGTACGTCTGTGCCCTCAAATCTGGGAAAGCAGCGGAAGGAAGGAGCTAGGGCCCAGACGTCCACTCCAGCGGCTTACCGGGCCACCCAGGCATTGGTGTTGATGTTAAATGAGGCGATGGTGCCACTGAAGCGGGGGGTTGTTTCAAAGAGCCACACCTTCATGTTGGCACAGGCATCCCACTTGGCCTTTCCATGTTCATCGAACGCGTTGAAGCCTAGCCCCGTCAGAATGCACACTCCTTCCTGAGGGAAGGAGCCACTCCGTGAGCCTTCCGGCTATGCTCCTCCCCACCACGCCCCACGGCTTGTTGCACAAGGCCCCAGGTTCATCTTTTCTACTTACGGTGACCAGCCAGCAGGTGACATACTTGTACAGCACGAACTTGCCCCAGAGCAGCATGTACATGCAGCGGAACCAGAAAGGGTGGTTCTTGAGAGAAGAGAGAAGAGAGAATGGCCACACGTTAGGGATACTACCTGGGCAAGGCAAATTTCCCTTAACGCTCTTCCTTTCCAAACGCGTGGCTGACCACTGCGCGTCCACCTGGCGGCCTGCTGGCTTAGCCCTTCGAATAGGCTAAGAGGAGTATGCAGGGAACCCAGCAAACAGCCAGTCACCTTTTTCTTTGGAGAGTCCCAGAAACAGCCTTGTCCCTAACTCCTCTAAAGCCCCGAGCATTCGGGACACTAAGTACCAAGGGACGCTGAGATATCCACGGTCAATGTTAATTTAAGAGGCAAACCTACCCAGAGCGCGTAGGGAACTGCTGCAAGCCTTTCAGCTGGGCAGGAGCAAAAGCCAGCACTTCCCCGCCCCTTGGGTTTTGAATTCCCTAGAAGCCCCCAATCTATCAAGAGAAGAAAACAGGCTGGAGAGGACCGGAAGCTACGAGGCTCCAAGGAGTCCCTGGCTGCGATAAACCAAGCTAGGAGCTGCTCCCACGGGAGGTAAGGGGTGCTAAACGTGCACCTGGCACAGCCCTGTGCCCGCGAAGGTCGTTCAGTGCTGGCTGATGAACATGTCCCGGCCCGGCTGGCATGGACACCAACTCGCCCAGATCTAGAGCAAAACCAACATGCATTTGTCGATGGTATGACCCACTTCTTGGCTATCTACAGGGATCCTGGCCTGTCCGTTTCTAGCTCTGATGCAGCCAGGCTGCTGCAGCATTAGTCACCACTCACTTCATAGTCTTCAGTGAGGAGATAGTCTTCTGTGATGTGGGGGCTAAGCAGAGTGTAGCCCACTAGGTAGACAAGGCCCAGACTCAGGCGCCTGAGAGCAGGTATGGTGCTGGAAAGGAACAAGCAGGGTCACAACGGGCAGAGGCTTTTCCCTTCACCCGCTGACCTTAAATTACGGAGAGAAGTGTTTCAGAGGGTGCGGGGCGAGGAGAGCTCTCGGTGCAAAGCCGATATTCGGCAGCTCTACGTGGCTGGCTTTGAGGAGTGGTGAGCGCAGCACCCGCGAGTCCCGGGGAAGGGCAGGGCGGTGGGGGGGCGGCAGCGTGCGCGAGCCTGTGGCGCGTCCCCTCGGGGGTGCTATGGATCGCGCGGCCTCGCCGGCACTCTCTGGCCACACTGGGGCTGAAAGGCCAGTGCGGAGGGCAGGAGGATGACCGAGTCTCAATCTGCTCTTTCCTACCCTGGCTGAATCGACGCTCAAACACAGGCCAGGCAACTTCTCAGGAAAGGGATTTTTTTCCGGTAACTTTTTTCAATTTTCTACTGTGATATATATATATATATTTAAGTCTTCCTTTTTTTTTTTTTTTGGTAAAGGCAGGGACATGACTGTTCAGGCAAAATCCTGTGGCATAAAAGGGAGTTTTTATGTTTGCACTACGGGGTCAGAATGGGTCTAAGCTGAAAAGGGCCCACTAGCCGCCAGCAGCAGGTCCGGTGCCCATTATGACAGTCTGATGCCTGCCGTGGCACAGGCCTGTGAGCCAGGGCCACGCTGCAGAACGCGGCCGGGGCTGGCCTTCAGGAAGTCACTTAGAAGTGGCTTTGTACTGGGTGAGACACCTATGCAGAGGTCTTGACCAAGAGGGGCATTTACCTGTTTGGTATCTTCCCTGGTATGTCAGTCAGCTGTCCCTGCACCAGCTTCATGTAGTGGTTCATTGAGAACTGGGGCCCTACCAAGAAGGCCCCATAGAAGTAGGAGAAACCAGCAACTTCCAGCAGGGAAGGGACACCCTGTATGGCGTATTTCTGTTGCTCAGAGGACAAGGAATTCTATGCCGAGAAGAGAATGAATGGTTCAGGATAGCCTTGCATCTCCCCCCAAGAGCCAGTTTGCGTGTTCCCCACCCTTGTGCCCCACGGAACCAGGCTTGTTCAGATAGCCGTCTCTTAACCATGAGAGACGATGGACTCTGAAAAACAAACTGAGGGTTCTAGAGGGGAGGGGGGTGGGGGGATGGGTTAGCCTGGTGATGGGTATTAAAGAGGGCACGTTCTGCATGGAGCACTGGGTGTTATGCACAAACAATGAATCATGGAACACTACATCTAAAACTAATGATGTAATGTATGGTGATTAACATAACATAAAAAAAAAAGACAGCCGTCTCTTTGAGGGCACGATATGGAGAAAAGGAGTTGCTTCACATGGAAATGAGGATGTGCGGGGGTAACTTAGCAACAGTGGGCTGCTGCTTTTCCAAATGCCAGGCTGGCACTGATCTCTGGACTTTGGGCACGAGCTGGATCTGGGGAAATTAGATTTGTTGATCCTTGCTCAGTGCTCTCTGAAACAGAACTCACATAGGCTGGGCATGGGCGAGAGGCTCTGCCCTGGCATCTGGGTGCAGTCTTTTGGTAGCAACAGCCTTTCTCCTTCCCTCTGGTTACATTCCTTAACCTCTCTGCAGAGGAATGGGTACTTACCTGATCCTTCCCTCCGTCAAAGTAGTCAACAGCCAAACCTGAGCAGAGAGAGGAGGCATGGGTAGAACAGAGGGAGGGCACTGAGGATGTGGCCTGTGGACTGAGCGTAGCCAGGAGCGGACCAGGGGGAACATGGTTGGACGGGGAGGAGCCTAGGTGTAAAAGGGGAAGGCAGTAAGCCAGCACTCACCAATCAGCTTCAAGGTCAGGACACAATGCGGCATTGTCCACTTGATATCGTAGGTGCCAGTGGCTGTGTAATAATAACCGGCAAGAAGGTAGACCTGGGGGGTGGGGAGAGAATTTATTCTACCACCTGCTAGGATTTCTTTATTTTCTCCCTGCTCTGAAATGCACCGTATTCTTTCATTTTTCCTTTCTCCTGGTCTCTTCCTTAAAGGCTTTAAGTTCCTATAAATGGAAGAAACTGAATTCGTAGAGAGGAAGAGACTTGGTCAAGGCTTCTCGGCAGAATGAGGGCTAAACGGGGAATTCAGAGCTTAGAGTTGGTAGCTCATTCCAAGCTGATTTCCTGTCTTGCCTTTAAGCGACACCCCTCATGGCCAGCTAACTGGGCTAATCAAAGAACCCGAGTGGCCCAGGCCTCTGCAAAGGGGGTTAGCCGCCACCCCTCCCTGGAGGCAGGTAAAATATCACCACTGCCATCTGCAGATGAGACACCTGGTGCCCGTGAAAAGTGACCTACCCGAAGTTGGGCTGCGGAAGTGATGCTGGGAGAAAGGACTAGAAACTGGATCTCTTAGTTCCCTTTGGCTGTGCCACAGTCCCTGACATCCCCCCACCCCTGAAGTGCTGTCGGCTGTGGTCTGAGCTGCCTGCCGAGGGAGCAGCGCGGTTACCATCTGGAAGCAGTAGGTAGTGAGGACAGCAGTGATGGTGCGGCCCATGAGTCGGAGGATGAGGAACTGAAGCACAATGCATAGCAGGGAGTGGTAGACCTGATGTCCTGCAGGCAGAGGGGAGAGCACAGTTTAGCTTGTGGTTGTTGGGGGTTTTTTTGTTTTTGTTTTTTGCATTTCCACCCTTCCTGAAACTTCTCAACACAAGGAGAATTAAATTTAAAGAAGAAACTTTGGTGCGCGGATTTTTTCTTTGAAAAGAGACTCATGTTTCGGAGAGAGGGAAGGAAATGAATTGTATAAGTATAAGGGACTGTCGGGGAGTTACGGCATTTCTGAATGTCTGAGCTAAAGGGATGCTCCTGACGAAGGCTGCTTGCATCTGTCATCTGCTGACAGCCCCAGCAGAGAAAATGATGGGGTCAGGCCGAGGTAACAGCTCTAAAAATATTATCTGGGAGAGGAATGTACATAAGAGGAAAATTAAGCTCTCTTCCTGCGCATACAAACCCTCTTTTTGCAAGCAGAGCACTGTACTTCCCTAGCCATCAGATTCCCTCCAGAAATTCTGTTCAAGTCTGCTCCTTCCCAGGCTCCCTCCAATCGCGGCGCCACTGCTGAGTTCACTCACCGAAGTTAAAATAAGCGATTGAGAGGCCTGTAAAGGTGTGGAAGAGATGGATGAGGTAGCTGTCCTTGAAGAAAAGGTAACGCCGAAAAAACACAGCCAAGGGGTAACCTAGAGGGGAGAAAAATCAGTAAGAGGGGAGAAAAATCAGTAAGAGGGTTACCCATGCCGGATGCCCTCCTGGTTTTGTCTTGGAAGTTTAGCTGGCATGAAATGCAGCCCAGAGTGGAAAATCTGTATATTATGTGGACGTCGGCAAAGAAGATAACAGCATCCCCAAGAGTCAGAAGTCTCTTTGCAAATACAAATTTAAAACTGAAGAAAGGAGTTTTATATGGAGCCAATATAAAACTGGGTCCTCAGACTAGGTGTCCCTTATAGCCTATTAAATATTGCTAGGAATTTTCTCTTGCGTTTTTCCAAATGATTCAAGGAATTAAGAGTGCCCAACTATGCCCGGGGACATTCTTTTACACCTTTATGATCTGATGTCATCACCTGTCCTGTTAGCAGAGTAAGATCAGCTTATGAAGAGGACAAACGTAAATTCATGCCCGGCTGTAAAGTCGGATTCCTGCCTGCATATACAGTTGCATACTCCTCACATACTGAGGTCTGGGCATCAACTGTGTTATGAATCCATGTGAATATCCTGGAAAAATGTTATCTAAAGCTGTGATTCCCAGCACGGTCCCAGGGCCATGACTGAACTACAAGGGGTATCTCAGGCTGGGCCATAAACGGGCAAAAGGCGGCTTGCTGAATTAAAAAGGGTCAGTAACATTTGGTATTCCTCAACTACAATGAGCACGTTCCGAGGTTTTACTACATGTTCACAGTCAGTGTTAGCAATCAGTCTGGCTCATGTGCTCGGCAATGCTCCTACAACAGTGGTGTGTGTGCAAAGAATTGGAATCCCCGCGTCTTTCTAGAAGGACACTTCACCTATCCTACCACTGCGTAATTAGTGTTCTTGAGTTGCTCATGGTTTACAGTTGCTGCAATTCTTGCTGTCAAATTATAGATTGCAGCTTGTTTTTCATGGGCAATATGGTGGTGAGCTTGGTTAACTCTGCAATGCTCAGAAAAGTGTTACACACAGAGAAAATGCTCAATTATTTATCAAGTGAATAACAAGATGGATAACTGTGTTATATATTGGCCTATGTCCTGCTAGTCTGTTTTCCCATACTTTTTTTCTTTTAACTTACCAACACAGCCTGGGTACTTACATATCCTGTTTTTTTTTTTTTTTTTTTCCATGTAAGAGTGTATCAACTATTTGATCTCCTTGGTGCCAGGATCTGCTGATGTTCTTGGATTGCTGTTCTCATCGTGGGCTAGGCTCTTTATCAAATTTACAGCTTCCTGCAAGTAGTTAATTTTACAGATACCCTGTGCATCACTGGCTCATTCATTCGACACGTTTGTTAAACGCCTACTATATGCTAGGTACTCTATTTATAGAGCATTTGATGAGTGAGGAGGTGGCATGTAACAGTTTCTTTTCTCGCTAGCTGAGATGACGGGATATAGATTACTAGCTCAAGGGACAGGGAGACATCTATGACCCTTTCACAGTCAGATGAATGAGCAAAGAAATAGGATTGAGTCTCATTACATATCACATGGGCAGAAATTTGGCAGGGACAGAGCACCAGGTTAGCAGCAAGTTTTGCTAAGAACCAGAGCCAGGTACTAGAAAGCATATAGAATAAGGTCTGATTGCCTTAAATCTTTTGCTTTTTATTTTATTTTAGAGATTTTATTTCTTTATTTGAGAGAGAGCGTGCACACAAAGGGGGAGGGGCAGAGGGAGAAGCAAACTCTGCTGACCAGGGAACCCGATGACATGGGGCTCCATCCCAGGACTCTGAGATCATGACCTGAGCCGAAGGCAGACGCTTGACCGACGGAGCCACTCAGGCGCCCTGCTTTTTAATATTTTAGGAACAGGGGCATAAATGAATAGAAGCAATAAATAGGGCAGATCTCAGGATGCCTGGGTGGCTCAGTCGCTTAAGCGTCTGCCTTCGGCTCAGATCATGGTCCCAGGGTCCTGGGATCGAGTCCCGCTTCGGGCTCCTTGCTCAGTGGGGAGCCTGCTTCTCCCTCTGCCTGCAGCTCCCCCTGTTTGTGCTCTCTCTCTCCCTGACAAATAAATAAAATCTTAAAAAAAAATAAATTGGGTAGATCTTAAATATCTAAAGTACTGATAAATAAGTTCTAGATAGCCAAGAGTTTACCTTTAGGCATGAAGACCTTTAACCACTTGGAAGCCCTAAAACCATTTCGAATGCTTGCAATTAAAAAACAAAACAAACAAACAAACAAACAAAAAACAACATACATTACCCTGCTTCCTGAAGTTGAATATAATTTAATATTTTCTTGGTGATCTGGGCCATAATTACTCTACAGTACCGTCATGACCTATTGAGGTGTGTAAAACTGTTTGCTCTCAACCTCGTAGGCCCTCCACTGTCCTGCATTCTGAGTTCTTGTATCCATTTCTTAGAGCTTTTATGCCCCTTTCCTCGCTACTTGGATCAGGAGTCACTTCTTGAGCTTTTTCTGTGTGCCTGCCAAGGATAGTTCCTTTCCCTATTTCTAATTTACTGCGGGCCTTAGAAACCATAACTATGTTTTAAAGGTGTAGAAAAAAAGATGTAAGAGCAAGAGTCTTGGGTGCTATCCTTACAGATGCAGTGCAAAGGCCTAGTGACATCTGTCCTGGTCACTCATGCCCTTTTCTCCTGTTTTCAGGTGTATGTGGGGGGTGTGGTGGGGGCTGCTGAGTTCCATGCAGGTTAAGTGAAGTATTAGTGCACACTAGTAAACACAGAAGATGGAGCAGTTGGTAGAAAAATAACAACGCAGCAGGCCAGGTTACCAAAAACACTGAGATCATCACAGAAAACAGCAAAGCCCAGAATGAAGCCGCAGAGAGGAAGAAGGAACTGTGGGGGGCGAGTTGCTGGGACAACCCAGAGCTGATTTTGAGTGTGTAAACATCAAATCTTGCTCTTGGCTGCCACTCAGCTCTGCGGGCTTCGGAGCCTGGCTGCCCTGCAGGTATGTGCTGTTTTGGGGAGGGTGTTGTCCTACAAGCTGTTTCTGAGTCTTAAGGCTTTTTCGTGGGAGCCAATGCTTAATATAATGGCTGTAGTCACCTGAAGAATCTTTAAAAGCCAACAGAAGCACCTCCTGTCACTCACCCACTGGAGAGTCTGATTTGGTAGGTCTGAGGGATGGTGATGTGCAGCCAGGGTTAAGAAACAATGCTTTACTAAAAATCCTAGGCAAGGCAGCGGTCTGTACTAGGTCCTGAGAATAAAATTCTGAGCTTTTTCACTGGGGGTTATGGTCTTCCTTTAATAGCACCAAACAAGCAGAGGTTTGTTTTATAAACACTTTTTTTTTAAGATTTTGTCAGAGAGAGTGAGCAAGCGAGAGCACAAGCAGGGGGAGAG
>NC_138373.1:72688372-72776902 GCF_054177405.1 Leptonychotes weddellii
GTTTCTTCTTTTTTGATTATTTTTTTAAAGGGTGGGGGGTCTTCAGAAACTTATTAGCAGATACAGGATGAGATCTAACATAAACACTAAACCTGAGGATCCCCTACTAGAATGGGAACGTTCCAACAGCAAAAACTAGGGCATTCAAAACACTGTGAACCTCAAAGCACACTGAATTGGGTCCTCCTGAGAGGTTCAGGGAGTCACGAAGTATCCAGCTACATTCTCCAGTCAGTCACTGCATGTTTACTGGGGTCCAAGTGCCAGCTGAGTCAGAAACCAGGATCTGTCACAACCTAGATTGCTCATGGAACTCCTTATTTTCTGTATCATAATTGTGAAATTACTTATCAATCCCACAGGTTCGGAGGTTTCATTTGAAGAAACAGAAATGAGCTGTTTACATTACAGTCTGATAGATTTCTTTGACCTTTCAACCCGTATAGCTATTTCTGGACTCTGGAGGACTAGGATATGACCCCGTTTGATCAGGCAGTGGTTCATATGACCCCGGTGAAAAGAAAATAGAGCATTTTTACCAAGTGTGCGGGAGAAAATAGGATTAGACAGAACTGCTATGTGTTGGCTTAGTCTGATAATAATACCAGTTTTGTCAAAAAAGACAACTACCTCAAACATCATGCGAAGTGTTGACATAACATCCATAGCACACCGCAGGGGTGTTCAAACGTTTTGGTCTTGGGACCACTTTAGACTCTTACTGAGGACGACCTCGAACGACATTTGTCAGTGTGGATACTATCTATCAATATCTCTTGTGTTAGAAAACAAAACTAAGAAAAATGTAAAGTATTTCATTGCCAATTCATTCAAAAACAGTAAACTGATGACATAATATATAAATAACATGCTTTTAATGAAAACAACTCTTATTTTCCAAAATAAACAAATAAAGCCATTTAATGAGAAGAATGGCACTGTTTTACATTTTTACAAATCTCTGGCCTTTGTCTGGCTCAATAGAAGATAGCTGGGTTCTCAAATCTGCTTCTGCATTTAGTCTGTTAATACGTTGTTTTGGTTAAAACATATGAAGAAAACCTGGCTTCACAGATATACAGTTGGAAAGAGAATCTTAATAGCCTTTTCACATCATTTTGAATACTATTCTTTGATACTATACCCAAACTGGACAAGTAAGTAGTTTCTTTTTTTTTTTTTTAAAGATTTTATTTATTTATTTATTTGAGAGAGAACACATGAGAGGGGATAGGGTCAGAGGGCAAAGCAGACTCCCTGCCGAGCAGGGAGCCCGATGCGGGACTCGATCCAGGGACTCCAGGATCATGACCCGAGCCGAAGGCAGTCGCTTAACCAACTGAGCCACCCAGGCGCCCCTATCATGTGCTTTGAATGAATCTTTTACCCAGGCGTGATTTTTGTTAACACCATGCATTGGTCATTTGGAAAATACTCATTCACTGAGTTAGGCAGATCTTCCAAATATTGACCTATGTCAGAATACGATACCAAAAAAATCCTATTTCTTAATATCACCTCTGATTTCCAGCAGCAAAGTCTTTATATATTGGGAAGTTGTCAAGCTCCTGGTGATGGATACAACTTTTCCCAAACTCAAATTTTCACTTGAAAGCCTGAATTTTAGTACTGACAACAAATACTGTCAGTTGTTTTCCTTGAAGTGACAGACTCACTTTGTACATTTTCAAGAAACTATCTGCCAGATGCTCAAGTCTCAACAACCACGGTTGGCCTGTCAGTCATTCTTTCAAGTAAAAATGGTGTTCAACGAAAAAAAGAAGCTGTTCATTCACCATGCAGCTCAAGCACAGCACAAGAGCTTTGCCTCCAGACAGCCTCTGCCCTTCAGGATGTAGGAGGAGACTTTGTACAGACTTCTCGATTCTTCAGAGTATTAAAAAGATGTGGGACAACTGGGTGGCTCAGTCGTTAAGCGTCCGCCTTCCGCTCAGGTCATGATCTCAGGGTCCTGGGATCGAGCCCTACATCGGGCTCCCTGCTTGGCGGGGAGCCTGCTTCTCCCTCTCCCTCTACTGTCCCCCCTACTTGTGCTCTCTCTGTCAAATAAATAAATAAAATCTTTTTTTTACAAAAAAAAAAAAAAGGACGTGTACTCAAGGGCTGAGATTTAATAAAATTCATGTTTATGCTTCACCAAGGACCTTCTCTTTTTTTTTTTTTGAAGATTTATTTATTTGAGAGAGAGAGTGCATGAGCAGAGGGAGCAGCAGAGGGAGAGGGAGAAGCAGACTCCCCGCTGAGCAGGGAGCCTGACGTAGGGCTTGATCCCAGGACCCTGAGATCATGACCTGAGCCAAAGGCAGACGCTTAACAGACTGAGCCTCCCAGAGGCCCCCATCAAGGACATTTTTAAGTGAACCTGGCCCTCTTTGGGGGGAGGGGGGCTGAGAGTGCGCAGCACTGAAGAACACAAGGACTGCGAGTGCAGCCTGGTATCCCTGCCCTGACTCACGCTAGGGCACCAGCAGTCACCCACACTGCTTTTGTACCATCAGAGCAAAGGTCAATGCAGCAAACCTAGAGGTTCATGGACTACAATTGGGGAACTGCTGAACCGCTGACATATGGAATGATGTTTTCGCTTCATCTTCCTTCTTATAATGCCCAAATCCAGGCCTTGGCTTCCTCCCTGCTTTACTCACCCGCCCCGCCCTCCTGTATTTTTTTTTTTCCTATTGAGGTATAATTCACATACCATAGAATGCACCATTTCAAAGTGTAGAATTCAGTGGTGTTTGGTATATTCACAAGGTTGTGCAAACATCCCACTATGTAATTCCAGAACATTTCTGGCTCCCCAAAAGAAACCGCATGCCTGTTACCAAGTCACTCTCCATTCGCTCCTGTCCCTAGACCCTGGGAGCCACCGGGGTTACTTTCTGTCTGTATGGACTGTCTATTCTGGGGACTGCATATAAATGGAGTCATACAATATGTGGACTTTTAGGTCCGGCCTTTTTCACTTAGCATAATGTTTTCAAGGTTCATTTATGTTGTAGCACATATCAATACTTCATTTAAAATTTTTCTTTTATTTTAGTATAGTTGACACACAATGTTCTATTAGTTTCAGGTGTACAACATAGTGATTCAACTCCTCTCTATGTTAAGATATGCTCCCAGTGCCTTACTCTTTCTTTATGGCTGAATAATAGTCCTTTGTATGGATATACCATATTTTACTTATCCTTTCAATAGTTGATGGACATTTGGGTTGTTTCCACTTCTTGGGTATTACTGAATAATGCTGCTATGGAACATTCGTGTCCAAGTTTATGTGTGAACATACATTTTCTGTTCTCTCAGGTATATACCTAAGAGTGGGTCTCTCAGTCCTCTTACTCTCTAACCCTGCACTTCTCTCAGTTGGTGGTGTAGACCTGTTTTTTAAATTTCCCATTTGTTGTGGGCCAATACTTTTGTAAAATACAAGTCACAGGCTACAAAAGTTCCTAAATGTTTGCTCTCACTTTCTGGCCTTGCTCTGACTGGCAAGAGGTGGCGGGTACAATCTGAATAGATCGCATCGATGACCTATCTTTCTTCTTCTCCTTCACTGAGGCCTTTTCTCTGGTTCCTAAATATGGCTATCTCCAGGATTCGGCGTTGACCCTCCACTGTGCTCGCTACTCTGCCTCTTTGGAAACCACATCTAATGTCCTGTACCTTAATAGGATCTTCATGCCAAAGACAAACACATCTTCATCTTTAATCCTAGCTTCTCAAGTTTCAGTTCCATATTTCCTACTTCCTGGAGGGGCATTCTTAGTTTGGTATCTCATACCATCTCTGTCTTTACAGAAAACATGACTTTCCCCCTGCTCAGCCTTCTCTTGGCTTCTTTTTTTTATTTATGGGGCTACCATTCTCCAGGTCACAGAACCACATTCAAAAGCCTGAAGGTGTCTTTGCCTCCTCCCTGTCCTTGGTTCCCTGGACATCCCTCCTTTCCAATGGTTCTCGCCATGGTCATGTACTTTGCTCTCTGTGCTACGTTTGCAGGTAAGGCCTTCAAGCGCTCGGCCCTTGAGCTCCTGCTGTGACCTCCCACCTGATCTCTCCTGCAGCCTCAGGCTGCCAGCCACCCTCCACCAGAGTACTCTTCCTTCAACTCCTGCTCAAATGACTACTCACCAGAGGACCATTCCCTAAGTCCGAGACTCAACGTCTATCTTCTAAACCACATTTCTAGTTAGAGCTTCCATTTCTCTGCTGCAACTAAAACCGATCTGCTAGTTTTTACCCACACATGTCTTACGTCTTTTGTCTCTAGACCTTAGCTCATGCCAATCCCTTTGCGTGGAACACCTCCGACCACTCCTCTACCAAGTGAAATCCTACCCATTCTCGGAAACCCAGATCAAGTGCTTCCTTCTGTAAGGCTACCTCAGACCAGTGAACTCATGACCCGTGTATTAAGGATTCATGCCTTAAATACATGGCACTTAGGACTAAGACTCATTTGGTAAATCATTATATACTAGAATATGCCACTCCGTATGTTTTTGTTTTATACTACAATTTTTATATGTTCAATCTCTTTTCCTCAAGGCCTCCTGTGTCTTTGGATCTCCCATAGCACACTATCCTGTATACCTGACTTTTTGTTTGATCGAGCAACAGTAATGGACACTTAGTAGCTGTTTGACCTCGAGCATCAGTTTCCTCATCTGTAAAATGGGGGATAGCACCTGCTTCAATGAGTTGTTCTAAGGACTAAAGAAGCCAAAGCATATAAAGCAGTTAGCACAGTGCTAACTAAATATTGTAGGTGGTCATAGACTTATACAAATACACATTCACACAGAGTGAGAGGGAGGGAAACGGGGCAACCTTTGTTTTCCAAACACCCCCTTTCACCTCCCCGCAAATGGCCTTTCTCCCCTTTATATCCTCAGACCCCTACCACTCTCCTTACCTCATATTTCTCGTTTAAAAAAAAAAAAAGGTTAGTGGGAAGAAAAGCAGGCCTTTTCTGAGAAATTCTGGGGCAAATGGTTATCAGAGCTTCTGAATCTAATCTTCATTCCATGTGACAACCAAATGACTAAGGGGTTTCCTTTCCATCTGCATTTCAAAAGAAGATTCATAGCATATTTACTTTATAAAGATACTGATTTTGGCTTGCCAAGAGCACTTTTTCCAAAATGCAATGTACTGTTGAATTAAGGCGCTGGATGCTTGGAAGAACACGGACTTTGGAGTTAAGACAGAGCTCAGTTTGAATCCCCGTTCTGCTACTTACTAGCTGTCACCTCAGGCTGGTTGATCTTTAACCTCGTTGTCCTCAGTTTCTGTTAACCTTTTCGTTCCTCAGTAAAACAAGTATCTAGCTTAGGGTTTGTATATTAAGCCTGGTACATACCAGATGCTCAGTAAACGGGAGACTGCCCCATGCCTGCTTTAGCAGTGAAGGGCCCAGCGATCCTGTCACAGTCGCACTCTTGTAAATACCATCCATTTGCCGAAGTCTCCCAAATTTTCATCTTCGGCCTAGACCTGTCACCTGGACTCCACACTGGTACGGACCAATCAACACTTCGAGAAGGCGCATGCCTAAACAGATACCTCAAATTCAACAGGCACTGCTGACTTACCTTCCTTACTAAAGCTACTCCTCTCCTGGCCTGCCCCATTTCAGCAAACGGCAACTTAGCCTTCGTTCCCTTAGGACTGAAACCTGAAACCTTGCCTCGGTTCTTGACCTGCCCCCCTTCCGACCTCAACGCAATCAGTCCACAAATCCTGTCTGTTCTACCTTGAGAGTAAACCCAGAATCTGACCACCTCTTCCCCTGGTCCAAGCCAACACCATCTCTGGCCTGTGTTATTATAGTTTGCTGCCTGACTAACCTGTTGCCTCTATCATAACACAGCACCCACAGGGCTTCTACTATAACGTAAGTCAGATCAGCTCATTCCTCTGCTCAAAACCCTCGGAAGGCCTCCAATCTCACTGAGCAAAAGCCAGAATCCACCCAGAACCTACAGGATCTGTTTGCCCTTCCCACCCCGAGCTTCCTCTGACTCATCTCCACCACTCTGCCCCAGCCAAAGCTCTCCCTTCTGGGTAGTCAGGCAGGCCCGGCCCCAGAGCCTTCATGTTAATAGGTTCCTTGCCCGAAATGCTCTTTGCACAGATAAGCTCAAGTCACTCAGGTCTTTACTAAAATGTCACCTTATCAGTGAGGCCTTCCCCGACCTTCCTATCTAAAATTGCACATGCTTCTCCCCCAACCCTCACCTGCCACCAACACATACTTCCTGTTCTCTGCTTTACTTTTCTTTTTTCTCCCTTAGCACTTATTACTCTTTTACACACTATGTATTTTATTTATTTATCAGTCTTTGGAAGTAGGGATTTTTGTCTATTTTTTCCCCTGCTGTACCCCAGTGCCTAGCACAAATCCTGGTACAGAAAAGGTCTCAAAAATATGTGCTGAATGGGTGAGAGAATGAAAGAATGAATGAGAGAATATTTTATTCTCTAGGCAGTCAATAAAATATTTATCGAACATCCATTATGTGGTCAGCACTGCATTAGGCAAAAGGGGATGTTGCAGAATCGAAAGAGATATTTTTTAACTCTTAAGGAGCTTTTTAGAGAGAGAGAAAAGAGCTATCAAACACTGATGTTCTGTAAGTGCTAACTGCACGGAATAGCCAACGCTGTAGAAGTTAGAAAGGAGAGAGATCAATAATGACCAGAGCAGCACGACGAATAAAGTTAAGGAAAGAGCACTCCGCCGGAGGAGAGTAATGTAAAGACACAGAGGTAGGAAAGAGCCTGGGAGAGTCACTTCAAGAGGGGCTAACTACAAGAGGGGTTATATAGAGTAGCAGAGCGGACAGGAAGCTTTGGAAAACCCAGCAGAGTCTGAAACGGACACAAAAGGAAAAAAAAATCAATAGGATTGACTGGATGTGGGGAGTGACGGAAAAGGACACATTAAAGATGAGTGAGCCACTGTGATGGTCTTCAAGACTTTTGCTCGCTCGAATGGCCCCTAAAATATGAACAACTCTATATCCCCTGTCATATTTTTAAGTTGCCATCTGTCATTTATAAGCTTAAACAAGAGCAAATGATGTGTTTTTTTATAAGTCCGTTGAAGCTGTGCTCTAAGTACACATGAAAAATGTCTGCCAATGGCAGGCTAATCAGCTCCATCAGACTTCCTTTCTGTCAAAAGAGCCTAAGCTCATTTTTAAGTTCCAGTGAACATGTTAATATATCCCCCTCAGAACAACCATCTCATTTCTGAATTCTAGTTTTAAGATGGATAGATACGGTTGCCACGAATTTGTCACCTAGATATAACTATACTTAAAAAAAATAGTCAAAGGGTGCCTGGGTGGCTCAGTCGGTTAAGCGTCTGCCTTCGGCTCAGGTCATGGTCCCAGGGTCCTGGGATCGAGCCCCGCATCGGGCTCCCTGCTCAGGGGGGAGTATGCTTCTCCCTCTCCCTCCACTGCTCCCCCTGCTTGTTCTCTCTCTCAAGTAAATAAAAATCTTAAAAAAAAAAAAATCAAAAAAAAGGGGGCTGCTCCTCTTTGCTTTACTTTTGTGGCATCCTGTGAAATTTTTATACCCTGGGGCAACCCACCATGCTTTTTCCCCCCTTATCTAAGGGCTACAGGGTGACTTTTAGGAAGTTGGGAAAGGAGAACCTTTGGAGCAGACAGTCTCGAGCATATCCGTTGTAGACAAGAGTACATATGGAAGCTGCAAATCTGGAAACTGATTCCTTATCCATGCCCAGGTATCCCCTGGAAAGTCTCTGTGTACCCCTAGAGTACATGTACCCCAACACGAAGACTCCTGACTTTGAGGTTTCCCTTCTCGGAGGTTAAGAAGAAGGTGGTGTCACTGACAGAGACACAAAGACTGGAGTGGCGAGCTGGCTCTGGTGATGCCGCTGCTGGTAAGGAGCCAGGAAAAAAGATAAGCTCTCCCAGGGAGAGGCCGCAAAAGGGCGGGCGGGCGGGCCCAGGGCTGAGTCTTGGAAAATGCCTGTAATTCACGGGAGTGCGAGCAAAAGAAACTGAGATAAAACAGGAAAACAAGGAGGTAAATCAGGGAAGTGGACATGTGAGAAAGGAAGAAGAGGATTTCAGTAGGAAAGGAATTTAATCACGTCAGACCTTACAGAGCTCCAGGAGGGTGGGGAAGAGGACAAGGTCACTGAAGTCACAGTGACGTCATTAGGAACTCTGCAATGGCAGCAGCACCATGGATGCGGAGGCCAGGAGAAAGTGGCCAGCTAAGAAGGCAGTGAGTGGATAAAGAGGAAATGCAGTCTGGATATGAAGACTACCCGTACAAGAAGTTTGGCAGTAAACAACGGTCAGCCAGAGAGCATGGCCGCTGAGTGAAGTCAACTGTTTCTCAAACAGAGACATTCTGTCCACATGTGTTTTATGGAAGAAAGCAGTAGAGTGGAAGGAGACTGGGTCTGCCAGAGGAGGAAGGATTTACCTTAGAAAGGAGGAAAGAACCCTGGCTGGAGGGCCAGGCAAGGAGACTGGCATAGAAACATGGAAGGCGGAGGCCGAAGTTCATGAAAAGAACCTTAATCTCCTCAGTGAAGGGGGTGATGGGGGCCCTTCTTGGGAAGAATGGCAATGTAGGGGAAGCACAATGTGGGGCGTGTGTGGGGGGGCGCTGGAGGGGAAACACAGCCCATTCCCAGGGCATTGATCACCCAGAGGCGAGCCTCCCTCTTTGGAAAGGTTACTGAAAACAGCAGTGGGCAATTCCCCCCAGCTGCGAAACACATTTCTTTCTCCAGAAATTGGCAATTCTATAGGAACACGGCAGAGAGCTCTGACTTGTGATTGGAAACATGGCTGTCAGCTCATGCCTATCACTGTCTGAGTACGGGCTGCTCCGACTGGTTTGATGGAGGCTGCGAGACAAATGTGGCACATCTGCTTTACGAGAAGTTTTGCAGAAACGATTCCAATCAATTTAACTGGTAAGTAACTTCATTATATGAAAACAAGTAAATCATACACAACAGAATGTGCAGTTGCCCTGTATCTGAAAGACACACCATGGGACTTCAACAGTGTTTCTGTGAACAGCCACTGTCTTCTAAGGGCCCCCGAGCCCGAGAGCACACATTTATTGCATTTTCCACCATGGTCTGCAGGAACTGTCGTGAGAAAACTTAAGAAGCTCCGCTTGAAATCCAGGCTTTTATATACTTTTCTCCAGATTCAGAGGAAGATGTCCCTCCCTCCCCCCCCTTTTTTTTTAAAGATTTTATTTATTTATTTGACAGAGAGAGACACAGCGAGAGAGGGAACACAAGCAGGGGGAGCAGCAGAGGGAGAGGGAGAAGCAGGCTCCCTGCTGAGCAGGGAGCCCGATACTGGGCTCGAACCTAGGACCCTGGGATCATGACCCAAGCCGAAGGCAGACGGCTGAGCCACCCAGGCGCCCCTCCCTCCTCTCTAAACATCTCCTCCTCCCCTTGTGTCCTCGGAATTCTACCCATCCCAGTCTTTACAGGGAACTTCCTTCCCGGTCTTTCTCCCTAGCTTTCTTATTCTCTCCTTCTTCCTTTATTATTGTCACTGACACCAGTTAATACCAATGAACCTTTACTGAATTCTTACTATGCGTCATGAGTTAAGCACTTTACACACATTATCCCCCTTAATCCTCATAACTATTTGAAGAAATAATATTATTGTCTTCAGTGTCTGAACAAGCAAACACATCAAAGCAGTTGCTAACCGGTCTGTGCTGATCAGCGAGTAATTGATGCAGCTGGATGCTGACCTCTGGTTTTACCTCTAGGTGCACGACTTAAACTGCTAGCACATGATCTCTTCTACCTTCAAATAGCTCAGGCTCTCCGTTTTCCCCTTCTAGCTGCCCCTCCCCACCCTGCCTCTGTCCCTGCTGCTGCTTCTAGCTACTGGTCAATTCCACTTAGTCCTTTTTGTCGTCAATCTCCTAGGAATCACGGTTTAACTCATCATCTCTATTTCTTGTCTACCTGTTTCTTTCTCAGCCTTTAGCACTGCTCTTAGGGGCTGTTTACTGACAAGATTATGGCAACTCTTTGGAGTTTCCAGTTAGAGATGGCTGGAAAAAACCTCAGTTTCATCCTTATCCTACCTGGATGTTGTAATTTTTTTTAGACTATGGAAGGTTACCATAGATAATGGGTATTTTGCTTTGGGCAATACTGAAAGGATCTATCAGATTTCAGTTAAATTTGAAGAGATTTAAGAATCTCTTTAAGAATCACAGACCAGAATATAAAATAGGATTGCTTTTGAACCTGGCTTATTTGTAATTTATTTTTTATTTTTGTTTGTAGTAATTAATTTTTATCAAATACTTTCACACAATAATTTTATCATAATTACTTCTACTTTGAAGATCTGCCACTCAATTCTTTTTCCACCAAAGTGGAAATTCCTTGTGCTAAACAACTATGCAGAGAAAAGGAAGACATAGAAATAGGAAGGACATTGCTTGACACTGTCTATTCAATTGAATGGTAACTGATTAGGCACGTATGCTGAGTTACTGATCACTCTGTAGCACTCTGTAGAGTGCTTGTAGATTGTGGACATTTAGGTGAAGATGAAGCTCTCACCTTTGGAATTTGTTCAGAACTGATCCTTTGTTTCTCTTCACCAGAGTAAGCTTGTTGACAGTAAGGGCAAGTTGCCAACACACCTTCCACCCTCTGACAGACAATCCTGTATAGCTCGGGCTGTCATGCTGAATGGTTATTCACGGGATATACGGATTCTTAGAATCTGAAGAAATCTTAGAAATCACTGACTCCAAAACCTCATTAGATAAGAAACGGAGGCCCAAAGGGGATGGCCGGCATGCTCAAGGTTAACAGAGAACAGCTCAAATTAGAATCCACATCACTTGATTTCCATTCTGGTATTTTTGCCACATGCCTTCGCACTTGGCAGTGACCTGCAAGTGAATCACTAATAACTAGCTGCGTGCTTTTAAAGCTACAATCTATATTCAAGCATCTGTTTGCAGACACATGCACACTCATGTTTATGTTTGCTTATCTTCCTATCTAAAAACAATTAAAAACTACATTTTCTTCCCAATGATTTATTTATTTATTTGAGAGAGAGACAGAGAGCGAGCAGGGGGAAGGGCAGAGGGAGAGGAAGACAAGTAGATTCCCCACTGAGCAGGGAGCCCAATGTGGGCTCAATTCCAGGACCCCAAGATCACGACCCGAGCCGAAATCAAGAGCTGGACGCTCAACCGACTGAACCACCCAGTTGCCCCCAAAACTACATTTTAATGTTAAATGTAGACGCTCTCCTGTACTGGCCTTGTTAATCTAATTCTTGGGGACTCCCTGTCCCTGTCCTCATGCAATGCAGTAAGAATACAGCAGTTCCTTTCTGAAAGTTTCCTCCTGCTGAGTATCTCAAACATTTTGACAACTCTGATACAGGATTCAAGAAAACTGGGACAAGTGATCAAAATGTCCTGGGGATAAAAGAATAGAGCAGACATTTCAAAGGTAAACTAGTGGATGGCTCTTAGTTGTGAGAAAGAAAGAAAAAGGGTTTGCTATGAAGGTTAAGAAATATTAGTTTTTTAGTCAATTAACTCAACCAAACCACCTAAACCCGAGCTGCCCCCAAGTCCTACCAAAAGTAATTCTTCAATTGCTCCATTTAAGCCAAGTGCTCTTAGTAATAAGCCAGGCCATCTTTTTTTTTTTAATTTTTTTAAAGATTTTATTTATTTATTTTGACAGAGAGAGACACAGCGAGAGAGGGAACACAAGCAGGGGGACTGGGAGAGGGAGAAGCAGGCTTCCCGTGGAGCAGGGAGCCCAACGTGGGGCTCGATCCCAGGACCCTGGGATCATGACCTGAGCCGAAGGCAGACGCTTAACGACTGAGCCACCCAGGCGCCCCAAGCCAGGCCATCTTAAGCTTAGTGCTGCTGGTTCATGGACACACATGTTGGCTAACTGGTAAAACCTGCTACAGAAGCTGCAAAGTTATGATACAACACAAAACTGACTTTGATGTCACCAATGCTGTTTTATGTCATGCCACAGGGAGTTAGCCACGCCAAGGTTCTTGCTAGCTTCTCAGTCCCGGAGTTAGCCATCCATCATGGCGAGGTCTCCTGAGCATTTCAAGTCTGACTAGATGGCAGCAGGGACATCAAGCACATGATCCACATGTCTGAACACCTGGTTATAGCATTTTTCTATACTACTAGTTTGTTCGAATGGTCATGTAGTTATTTTGTTACTTTAGAGAACTGTTTTTTCCTAAATCTTAGGAAGCTTATTCTACAAATACTTATAGACTGAAGGAATGTTAAAGCTCAAAGAGGCTGTTGACTGGCATCTCCCTTTTAGTGGAACAGGGACAACAGCTGTTCAAGGCTGACTTTGAGCTGCTTTAAGACACCAAAATGCCTTAACGAGCAAAGATAAAATGACCCCCCCGTTGCCCATATTCAGTGCATTTTTATCACATTTTAATTCTTTGTAAATTACTAAACCACATGGTGGCAACTTCCTGCCTGATTATCTGACCAACTAGAATATCCCTGGACTCAGGAATCAAGAGTCATTTAGTTCAGAAATTCAGTTCTGCAGCTGGGGCGAATAGATCCTTTGTATCTCAATGTCTTCATCTGTGAAATAGGGAAAGTGCCAGCCATATCTGCAGGCTGTTCTACAGATTAAAAGCGAAAATATCTGTAAAAGTGTCATACATGGACGTCCTTGAGGCTATTTTAAAAATATTTACATATGAGGGGTGCCTGGGTGGCTCAGTTGTTAAGCCTCTGCCTTCGGCTCAGGTCATGATCTTGGGGTCCTGGGATCGAGCCCCACATCGGGCTCCCTGCTCGGCGGGAGGCCTGCTTCTCCCTCTCCCACTTCCCCTGCTTGTGTTCCCTCTCTCTGTCAAATAAATAAAATCTTAAAAAAAAATGCTCTACTTGTAAAAAAAAAAAATACTTACATATGAGCAAATATTTTTATATAAGCATATCTATGCCTAACTTAAACTCTGAGTCTTCTTTTAACTGGTTTGGCCACTGCCTACCTCATTATGATTAAACTAAATTAAACTGGGGCGCCTGGGTGGCTCAGTTGTTAAGCGTCTGCCTTCGGCTCAGGTCATGATTCCAGGGTCCTGGGATCAAGCCCTGCATCAGGCTCCCTGTTCAGCGGGAAGCCTGCTTCTCCCTCTCCCACTCCCCCTGCTTGTGTTCCCTCTTTTGCTATTGTCTCTGTCAAATAAATAAATAAAATCTTAAAAAAAAAGTAAATTAAACCTATAGCAAGTTTCAAAACTAAAGGTCTGTGAATTGCACCTTATACTCCCAGGAAGCAGCCCACTGGCCATGAAGCTAATAAAGCTTCAGTTTCAAGGCCCTTCCTTTGCAGAGGCCCCTTTTAAGGCCCTGGGGGCAGGGGGTGGAGCAGTGGTAGAGGTGGGAGCTAACAACCTGTTCCCATGGTCATATGTATTTATGAAACTTATAAGCCATTTTTGTATCCTTTTTCTGAAAAAAGGTCCCCAAGATTATATAAGCTTCAGGTCCCAAATCCAAGATTTGGATCTTGGATTAAAAAACAAAAACACAAACAAAAAACAACCGCCACAACAAAACCAGGCATAGGTCAGAAAATTCCTCTACTCCCAGAATCCCATGGGTACAGGGCTTCATCCAAGGTCTTCCAAGTGACAGGCATATTCCCCAGTAAGTTCCAGTGGGGGTGAGGCGTTTGGCAGCAGTGGGACCCTGGCTGTCAGTGGCTACACAGGCCTGAGGAGGGGTGAGGCTGAGAAGGCTCTGACAGGACTGTGACTGGTAGGCAGGGAGAGCCAGCAGGGACGTGGGATGCAAGGATGGTATGGGGGAAGCCAATTTTGAAGAGAAGGGGCACTGAGCCTGTCAGTGTGGACCTGGAGATACACTGTCACCCCTAGGTGAGCGTGTGGAGTGAGTGCTACAACCCCTCCTCCTCGTTCATTAACAGTCCGACATACCGTGGCTGAAAGGTGGTGTACAAGAGACTACAGGAGGCAAGGGAATACAGCCAGAGTTGGTAGGGGCGGGGAGGGGCTGACCCTGCGGTGGGAGGGGGACATGAAGTGCCCTGTAGTTCATATGCTAAAGCAGTGTATTTCAGACAGCAGGGGCATCTATTTAAGTCCAGGAGAAGAGAGGATTGTAGAAATCGTCCAGCATAGATGTTTATCACCTGGGAAAACAGGCCCTTTACAGGCACAGTGAGAAGCAGTGGGCTGGCCAGGGCCTCCACAGCGCACCCCCCCTTTCCTGCTCTCTGATGGGTCTGCCCCTTCTCTTCCTTTCCTGTCCTGTTACTGTTTTCTCCTCTTCCTTCCCCTATACAGACCTGAAGTATCTTATCCCCCATTTTTTAAAAAAGATTTTAGTGGGCGCCTGGGTGGCTCAGTTGGTTAAGCGACTGCTTTCGGCTCAGGTCATGATCCTGGAGTCCCGGGATCGAGTCCCGCATCGGGCTCCCTGCTCAGCAGGGAGCCTGCTTCTCCCTCTGACCCTCACCCCTCTCATGTGCTCTCTCTCTCTCATTCTCTCTGTCTCAAATAAATAAATAAAATTTTAAAAAAAAAAATAAGATTTTAGTTATTTGAGATGGAGAGAGCGAGGGAGAGAGTGAGAGAAAGAGCACGATTGGGGGGAGGGGCAGAGGGAGAGGGAGAAGCAGACTCCCTGCAGAGCCGGGAGCCCAATGTGGGGCTCCATCCCAGGACCCTGAGATCATGACCTGGGCCGAAGGCAGACGCTTAATGACTGAGCCACCCGGGCGCCCTTTATCATCCATTTTTAATGCTTTCTGTATTTTACATGATATAGGTTCTCTCTCAAAAATGTCTATCTAGTGTGTAGTAACCTGGGTTTTTCCCCCCTTTTAATTTATGGCACTGGTCTTCAGTGGAGAAATGGCCCTTTGCTCCTGTTGTGATCTGATCTGGCCTATGGCTGCCCAAGGGTTGCCCTGTCCCACTGCCAAGCGCTAATTAGCTGCTCTTTCTCCAACGCTCCCAAATACTTGTCATGAGAATTTCTCTCTTGTGTTTAGAGTTGCCAAATCTAATCTTTGTAAATACAAACAAGGTAGGTGAGACTTTTCTCAGCAGGCATTTCAGCAAATGAAACAATAAACGCTTTCTTAGACCGAGATTCTAACAGGAGGAAAGGTAACCGCATTACACCCTGTAATTGTCCTCATGAATCTGAATAGGTGTAATTGTTGGGTTCGCTCTCTACCTGAGATCATACACAGTCCCTCTTTAGTCTTTTTTTAAGTGTAGAATTCAGTGAATTTTGGTCTATTCACAATGTTGTGCAAGCATCTCCAGCGCCTAATGCCAGAACATTTCCATTACCCGGACAAGAAACCCCACCCCTCCTAGCAGTCCCTCCCAATTCAACCCTCCTCTCATCCCCTGGCAACCACCAATCTACCTTCTGTCTTTAAGAATTTGCATATTCTGGGGGCGCCTGGATGGCTCAGTCATTAAGCATCTGCCTTCAGCTCAGGTCGTGATCCCAGGGTCCTGGGATCGAGCCCCGCATCGGGCTCCCCTGCTCGGCGGGGAGCCTGCTTCTCCCTCTGCCTCTGCCTGACGCTCCCCCTGCTTGTGCTCTTTCTGTCTCTCTCTCAATCTCTCTGACAAATAAATAAAATCTTAAAAAAAAAAAAGAATTTGCTTATTCTGGGCGTTGCATATAAATGGAATCATACCAAATGTGCCCATTTCTTAGCATACTATTAACAGAACAAAAAACATCAGTGTAGTATTTTCAAGGTTCATCCACGCCATAGCAGGTGGCAGCACCTCATCCCTTTGGCTGTGGAATATTCCACCGTATGAATATAACATTTTGGTGATTCATTCATCCGTTGGAGGACAGAACAGTTGTTTCCACTTTTTGGCCTTTTTAATAATGCTATGAACATTTGTGTGAACGTATGCTTTCAATTCTCCTGAGTACATGACTAGGGGTGGCATTGCTAGGTCATACTGTTTAACTTTGAGAAACTGCTCAATTGTTTCCACGGCGGCTGCAGTGTTTTCCATTCCCATGAGCAATGCACGAGGGTTCCGACTTCTCCACAGCCTCACCAACACTTGCTTATTCCATTTTTTTTTTAATTATAGCCATACCAGCGGGTGTGAAGTGGTATGTCACTGTGATTTTAATTTGCATTTCCTTAATGACTAATGAGTTAAGCATTTTTCTGTGTGCTTATTGGCCATCTGTATGTCTTGCTTAGACAAATGTCTATTCATATCCTTTGCCCCTTTTTTAATTGAGTTATTTTACTTTTTATTATTGAGTTATAAGAGTTCTTGATATATTCTGGATACTAGATCCTCATCAGATACATGGTTTACAAGTATTTTTTTATTTGGTGGGTTATCTTTTCATTTTCTTGGTAGTATCCTTTGATGTACAAAAGTTGGAAATGATCTACTTCTTTCTATATCAGCATCTCAGTATCACTTGAATATCTGGGAAGAATTTAAAAACATTTTAAAATTGTATATTTTATTTTTTATTTTTTTTAAGTAGGCTCCACACCCAGCATGGAGCCCAGTGCGGGGCCTGAACTTAAAACCCTGAGATCAAGACCTGAGCTGAGATCAAGAGTCAGATGCTTAACCCACTAAGCCACCCAGGTGCCCCTAAAAATTATATATTTTAGAATAAAAAATACTTTATCGAACAAGAGGGTTAAGACTTGAAAAAACTGGGAGCTTTTGGTGATATGATGACCTGGGTCCCCATAATTATGTTAGGTTATTAGTATAAATAATATAAATGCATGCCATCTAGTTCCTAGTTTTGCTTTTGTTTACTCTTTCATTTTTAAAAAATTATTATTTAAAAATAATCTCTACACCCAACACGGGGTTTGAACTCACAACCCCGAGATCAAGAACTGGATACTCTACTGAGCAATCCAGCCAGGCGCCCCTGTTTACTACTCTTTCAGAAGAACTGATGAAGAATTAAAAAGTGGAGTCAGATTATCCTTTGGCTAGAGAATGAGGATTTCTAGAAGCACTTACGGTTCAACGTTTTTTGTCAGGGCCCCAGTATATTTGTACTCGAACTATAATCAATCTTTCCCCCTTTTGACAGAGGTATATGCCATAGGAGACTTACGGGGCACCACTCTAGCTGGCCTGCCTGTTGGCTTACAAACAGAAGCTTTGTATTTATGGACAGTGATCCAGAGTGGTGTCCAAGTCCCTCTGAGTTTAGAATTGCTATCATAGCAGAAATTGGAAACTTCATAAGCTAGAAGGCATTTACCATGTCTACGTGGATGTCACTTCTCATTACAGCATACACAAATCCAGTGATCAGAACTTTAACCTCCTGGGACCTCATATCCTCTTCAGATCTGCACACGACATGTGCACATGAATCCGTTATTTTTCTTTTATAGTGAACTGCCTGCAAAATTACTATCTCACCATTTATAATTTTATTTTTATTTTTTTAAAGATTTTATTTATTTGACAGTGAGACAGTGAGAGAGGGAACACAAGCAGGGGGAGTGGGAGAGGGACCCTGGAATCATGACCTGAGCCGAAGGCAGACGCTTAACGAGTGAGCCACCCAGGCGCCCCTATAATTTTATGTAGCGGAATGACCACGTAGGCTTTTCTTATGAAAATGCCATAGCAACATGAATACTTGGTACATCTTTAATTGACAAAAGCTTTTTATTTTTATTTTTGATTTAAACTTAGCCTATGCTTAGAGTGGGGCATTTATTTATTTTTTTTATTTTTATTTTTTAAAGATTTTATTTATTTATTTGACAGAGAAAGACACAGCGAGAGAGGGAACACAAACGGGGAGTGGGAGAGGGAGAAGCAGACTCCCCGCCGAGCAGGGAGCCCGATGCGGGACTCGATCCTGGGACTCCAGGATCATGACCTGAGCCGAAGGCAGTCGCTTAACCAACTGAGCCACCCAGGCGCCAGAGTGGGGCATTTAAATAGTCAACTTGATGACTTCATGTGAGCCAAGAACAAAACGTGGGTCTGATCATTTTTGGCCTGATCTTCTACCTGCTTTCTGACCAGTGTCCTTATAGTTAGAAAGCAATGGCACTTCTACCAGAAGCTTCTATCACTAACAACTTTGGTACATATGGTGCGTAGATAGAATACTTCATTCAAGGTGTCCGGAATTTAATGAATCTCACTTTTTCTTCAAAGCCAGTGCTTGAATAGAGAGGAACTTGGATTTAAAAACCAGTCCATTTTAAGCCCAAAGGCAATTCTTATCCAGAAATTACTTATCCTTATTTTTAGTGTCTTACTTGCTACCTCCCTTTCTCATTTTGAAAACTGGGAGAAATAAAGATGCATACAACATCTTTTGGGCTGCATGAATCATGGACAGGCTTTGAAGGTCTCTAGGGAACCACAGCTGCTTCACCACGAGAACTCCAGGCAGGTCCTAAATTTCCTGGCCCTGGACTTCAGCAATTGCTGAAAAAATGTCAACACACACACACCACCCCCCCACCTTAAAAACTCTATGCTTGAGAAGGGCAGTTTGCTTAGAACAGCTTTCCCTGGCAGCTGCAACTAGGACACCTCATTTTTGTTAAAGCTACAAGTCACAGTTTATTAACTGTATTCAGAAATGTGAGTCAATCGATGAAGAGAAGGCTGGAGTGCTCCAGGTGGCTGACACAAGACAGAAACGGAAAAATGGAACTAGGAGTCCAACCACCTTATGGAAAAAATTCCTCCATATTTAACCTTCTCATCAAAAGTGTGAAACAGACGGTGCAGGTAAGGATATGAGTTAGACAGCAGAGATGACAATGATATCATTGTTATAATAATATTAATAGTAAGAGTAAGAATAATAATATTTGAAGAACAACAAGTGATGTTAGCAAATGGCATTTCTAACAAGTTCCTAGGACGCAAGCCAGGACATGCTACGAGGTGCCCATGCTGCTGGTCCCAAGACCACAGTTGGAAAGGGAGGAGAGGAATATTTCTTGAGGGAAGGAAGGCAACAATTATTTAAAACTCCTTTAGGGGGCGCCTGGGTGGCTCAGTCCGTTAAACATCTGCCTTTGGCTCAGGTCACGATCCCGGAATCCTGGGATCAAGTCCCTCGTGGGGCTCCACACTTGGTGTGGAGCCTGCTTCTCCCTCTCCCTCTGCTTGTGTACGCTCTCTCTCTCTGTCAAATAAATAAATAAAAATCTTAAAAAACAAGACAAAACTACTTTGGGTAGGATTGGTCAAATGTTTACACATTTTATCTCATTCAGTCCTCACAGGCTCCTATTGAGCTTCCCAGTTTGCTCCCCCAACTTTTCCAGAGCAGAGGAGAACAAACACATCCAAACCACAGGTATGTCAGAGTGGTTCTCTAGAAGTAAGGCATTTCTTTGACGACTACATTATTTTTAAAAATTCGTGTAAATTTTGCACTGTTTCCAAATATTGCTGCTTGTTATGAATTAAATCCAATTTAAATAACTATCAGATAAACTGCTTAACGCTTAACTTCAATCCTTTAGCAAAACTGCCCTTTGGGAACACGAGGAAATGGATGGTTGAAGTTTAATAATTAGTCAATGGTGATGCAACTAGTACATATTTAATCCAAACACAATTTGTACCTGGACCAGCAGGTGTCTGAAGACAATGCACATCCTATTATCTTACTCCGTCATTTCACCCCCACCTACCTGAAAGGTCTGACAGGTTTTTCTCTATTACTCCTTTCTGGATCCTCTATTGTTCTAATCAAACTGGACCACTTGCTGTTCCTCAGCTTCTTCTCGCTTTTCCTGATCTCCACATATATGTTCATTACTCTCTGTAGCTGGAAAGATTCCTCTCTTATCTCTACCTTACTAAAATCTTCTATAACCTTTAAGGTCCATCTAAAATACCATTTCCTTTTTGAAGACCAATCCCGTTTTTGAAAGGCTGCTGCACCAAACACATCCAGTGAGTTCTGATGGCTGCCCATACAGATTTAATGTCAGTGGGTATGTAATTAGTTGTGCTGCATTAGCTTGTGCATATAATTTAATGGGCCCAAATTTCCACATGCCTATAAATAAATGCTTCTATAACATTAAAGTTATACTGGCATTCAAAACATGAAGTTTTGGGGCCCCTGCGTGGCTCAGTTGGTTAAGCACCTGCCTTCAGCTCAGGTCATGATCCCAGGGTTCTGGGATCCAGCCCCACATCCGGGCTCTCTGCTCAGCAGGGAGTCAGCTTCTCCCTCTCCCTCTGCCCCTCCCCCCTGCTCATGTTCTCTCTCTCTCTCCCTGTCTCTCTCTCTCTCAAATGAATGAATAAAAAAATCTTTAAAAAACAAACAAACAAAAAAACCAAACCAAAACATGAAGTTTTGTGCAAAGTAAGATATCGGGAGTGCAGATAAAAAGGAGATGAAAAAATTCATTTAAAAGAAATCGCCAGGGGTGCCTGGGTGGCTCAGTCGGTTAAGCGTCGGACTCTTTTTTTTTTTTTTTAAAGATTTTATTTATTTATTTGAGACAGAGAGAATGAGAGAGAGAGAGCACATGAGACGGGGAGGGTCAGAGGCAGAAGCAGGCTCCCTGCTGAGCAGGGAGCCCGATGCGGGACTCGATCCCGGGACTCCAGGATCATGACCTGAGCCGAAGGCAGTCGCTTAACCAACTGAGCCACCCAGGCGCCCAAGCGTCGGACTCTTGATTTCAGATGCCGCACTGGGCGTGGAGCCTGCTCGGGATTCTCTCTCCCTCTGCCCCACTCTCCTCCCTCTCTTAAAAAAAAAAAATCTTCAAACAGAAAGATTTAGATTATGTTAAATCTGTGGCTATGGATTAGAATAAAGTCTCAAAATGTAGAATCTACTTAGACTTCTAGAACTGGAAGAAGGCCTGAAAGTTATCTAAGACAACCCCTTATTTTCTAGTAGTAGACTTTCTGGACCCTGTTTTGTATCATGGTCAGAAGTTGCATTTGTTTAGTTAATGCCGTTTAATATCTATCTAGCTTGGCTTTGGTCTCTTTATATCGTAATTTCAGTGCTACCTGAAGAAAGCTTTTTGCACTGAATAACAAATTTAGTTCTGAAGGCCAGACCTGACTTTGGTCCAAAGGGAACTGAACTGCAGGACCTACTTTGATTTTAAAAGTTGTTAACCTTAGTGATGCTAACCTGAACTTCTGAGAAATGAATCCTTACCCCCACAAGTGCAATTTTTTTTTTAAGATTTATTTGAGAGAGAGAGAGAGAGAGGAGGGGCAGAAGGAGAGAGAGAGAATCCTGAAGCAGACTCCCTGGTGAATGGGGAGCCCAACATGGGGCTCAATTTCACAACCCTGAGATGAAATAAAGAATCAGCCGCTTAACCGACTGAGCCACCCAGGCACCAACCAAGTGCAATTTCTAATCAGTCTAACGTCCAAGCCACAGTCACCGCCAACACTAGAGGAGAACACTCCTACTAAGCAGGTGGCCATCTAGTCCATTTGGCCAGCTCCAGCTTTGGACGCTGAGAGGTATTTCATATGCTGACTTCATCTTGGTTTACCCACATAAGTGAAGAGAAGAGGACACCAAGGGCATTTATCTTTTCCACCCCCACACTCTCTTCGCAATCCCACTGTGATAAAGAGCAGGGACTTTAGAGTTAGGTAGAAACAGGTTTGACCTTAGACAAGTTACTTAACCTTTGAAGACCCCAGTTTCCTATCTGCACAAGGGTGAGGATAACAGTACTTTAATTATCTCATGGGTAACTTGGGAGGTGTAGGTGGGATATTGTTGAGCACTTCGGACAATGTCTGATGCACACCAAATCTTTCATAAATGTCAGCAATTGTTACTATCGACCAGGTGTGGCAAATGTTAACACACTCCGTCAACAAGAATTGGGTCCTCTTCTCTCTGTATAAGCTTTTCCATGGCATTTCATGCCCTCCCTGATTCAATTATGATACCAACACTGACTCCTAAACCCGTATCTGTAGTCCAACTTCTCTCCTGACCTCAAGCTTGGGTTTTCACAATTCTTAAGACACCTGGCAGTGCCCTGGGAATCTAGAGCAAATCCCAAACAAGACCATTACCTGGCATGACACAGTATCTGACGCTCTTCTTGACTTCTCTGCATTTGTGAGATATCATTATCTTTCCAGTTACCCAGGCAGAAGGACCGAGTTGTTTTTGTTTTTGTTTTTTTTTAAACTGCTTCTTTATCCTCCATTTAATCAGTTGCCAAGTCATTCATTCACATGCTCACTTAGTCAACAAATACTTCTTGGGCCTTTTCCAGAAGCCAGGTACGGTGTTCAACTCTGGGAATAATGTGGTGGGCAAAACTGACATGGTTTCTGCTCTCATCCACAAATACGGAATTACCAATTGGAATATACAAGTGGGAGAAAATTTTAGTCGGTATGAGAAAGTGCAACCAGAGACATCATATAAAATGAGAGTCAGGAAAGATCTCTCAGATCAGAGGAAGTGACAATCTGAACTGAGACCCGAAAGATGAAAGCAGTCTGTCAGGTGAATAATGAATGAAGAACATTCTAGGCAGCTGCATTAGCACGTACAAAGGCTCTGAGGTAGGAAAGCGCTTAATGCCTTTCTCTGAGGAACTGAAAGAAGGCCGTGTGGCTAAAAAGTTGTGAACTTGCTTGAGATGAGGCTGGAAGAGCAGGCAGGGGCTTACTAACCATGTACGGAAGACTTTGAAGGGTTCTGAGCAGGAGAGGCACAGGATCGGACCACTTTGCTTTGGGAGGGGCAAGAACAGAATTAGAGACCAGTTGGGAGGCTACTCGTGTGGTTCTGGTGACAAATGGCCAGCAGCTGTGGTGATGGAGAAAAGGGGATGTCCTGGAGACACAATTTGGCTGTGGTATTGATAGGACTTGGGGACTGGGATGTGGGGAGAGACTGAAAGGGAGGTGGCAAGGCTGATTCTTAAGACTTCTGGCATGAGCAGCTGTGTAGATGCAAGTGTATAGAGAAGCTACCTTTCAAAAGATTCTGTGTTCCTAAAATACCTCACACGAGATCCCTATTTTCCCCTCTTGGTGCAACCACCTTGCCTCCAAGTCAATATACTATCTGGACCATTATTCTTTCTCATTGGTTTCTCTACTTCTTGTCTCTGTCTCCTTCAAATCACCCCATGCTGTGTTATCTTCCTAATACAGCTCTGGTCACATTATTTCCCTTTCAAATACCTCTGATGGTTTCCCATCACCTACTTAATTAAGTATGAACCCTTTGCCTTGGCTTCCCAGGCTCTATGACCTACCTTTCCAGTCTTTTTTTTTTTTTTTGAGCGGGGGAGAGGCCGAGGGAGAGGGAGGGGGAATCCCAAGCAGGCTCCATGCCCAGCACAGAGCCCAAGTTGGGGCTCCATCCCGGAACCCCGAGATCACTACCCAAGCCAAAATCAAGAGTTGGATGCTCAACTGACTGGGCCACCCAGGCGCCCCTCCAGTGTGATTTCCACCTCTTCTCTATTTAAGTTCTGTTTTAGTCCAAGTGGACTACTTCCTGTTTCCTGACCATGTCACCACACATTCCTACTTCAATGCCTTTGCTCACACTATTCCCTTCGGTCTTACCATCTCAGTCGGCTGGAACCTTAATTCAGCTTTCAAAGTTCATTAAAGGTCCAATCTTTCAATCTCATAAAACTTTGTAATTCTCTTAGAGCACTTAGATTTCTGCCTTTTATTGTGATTATTAAAGTACTTATCTCCTGCCCATTCCCTACACCCTAACCGTAGGCAATACTTTGGAGTGCCTGGCTCGATTACTCACACTGCACCAGTGCCCTTGTCCTTGCAGGGTCAAGCGTAGGGTTTAACTCACAGTAGATGCTTTTTTTTGTTTTGTTTTGTTTTGTTATGTTATGTTAGTCACCATACATTACATCATTAGTTTTTGATGTAGTGTTCCATGATTCATTGTTTGCGTATAATACCCAGTGCTCCATTCAGTACTTGCCCTCCTTAATACCCATCATCGGGCCCACTCATCCCCCAACGCCCCTCCCCTCCAAAACCCTCAGTTTGTTTCTCAGAGTCCTTAGTCTCTCATGGTTCGTCACAGCGCTCACCATAGCACATATCCTCCCCAGTGTCCATCACCCAGCCACCCTATCCCTCCCACCCCCCAGTAGGTACATTTTCTTGAATTTAGGAACAATTCGTGTTATTGATGAGGGAGCAGAAGGCTAGCTGAGGACAAAATTGACACCCCTCAAGCTCCCCCCTCCAACTATCTTAATGTTAATGCTTTGCTAGAGGTAAAAACAACCTTAGCTTGATAATAGCAAGGCCTCCAGTATCTTGAGGGTCTTCTTTAGCATATCAAAGTCCTTTTGGACACCTCCCATTTTCCTTACCTCCCCCAATTCCCCAGTATATAATCGGCCACTCCTTACAACCCAGGTGCAGCAGCTCTTTCTGCCCATGGGTCCTGTCCCCGTGCTTTCATAAAATCACCTTTTTGCACAAAGATGTCTCAAGAATTCTTTCTTGGCTGTTGGCCCTGGTCTGGTCCTCACCAACATTCCAAAACTACATCATTAAGTATCCTAAGGAGTGATGAGGCCCCAGGTGTTGAAAGGTAGGTTATTTTTCGGTAGTATTTGCTAGCACCATAGCAAAATTCACCCTCTACCAAATTCCCGGTGATCTTACAAAAGACAAACATACACATATCCCTTCAATGGAGTTTTCTGGCTGTTCAAAATAATCCAATGCAGCAGTCCTCATAAGCTTATCCTTTCCCTGAAGTACTGAATATTTAAAAATTACAGCCTCTAACTCAGGGTTTTTCAAACTACTTGTAACCCAATAGGTCATGAAACTAATTTAGTGGGTCATAAGCAATACTAAAAAACAAAATAGAAACCAGCTACACACACAGCTTATATAAGTATAAGTAATGTTCCCTGAAACTTTTGTTTCAAATACATATATACATATATATATGTACTGGGTCATGATTAAAACATATTTCTCACCATGGGTCCCAGTCACAAAAGTTTGAAAGGTACCACATTAATGATCTACTGCCTACCCCAAGATGAGTACACAGAACCCAAGTAGGAAAAGTAATATGTTAAGAAAATGGCAATGAGACGATCTAATTAAAAGTTATTCACACTTGGGTGGGAGGATGGGTTAGCCTGGTGATGGGTATTAAAGAGGGCACGTTCTGCATGGAGCACTGGGTGTTATGCACAAACAATGAATCATGGAACACTACATCAAAAACTAATGATGTAATGTATGGTGATCAACATAACAATAAAAAATTTTTAAAAAAAGTTATTCATACTTTAGGGGTGCCTGGGTGGCTCAGTCCATTAAGTGTCTGACTCTTGATTTTTAGCTCAGATCAGGATCTCAGGGTTGTGAAATCAAGCCTTGCTCTGCGCAGAGCATGGAGCCTGCTTAAGATTCTCTCTCCCTCTGCCCCTGCCCCACTCTCCACCCCAATCACTCTCCCTCTCTAAAAAACAAAACCAAAAACTCTCTTAAAAAAAAAAAAGGTATTCACACTTTAAAACGTGAATGTCTGATACATCTAACTCTTCCCTTGGGGTGTCTGCATTAAAGTGCCTTTAACCCAGATTAATCGTGAATTAGTAGAAACTGGGTCAGAATCATTTTGGACTACAGGCCTTCTTGGTACATGTAAAAAGGATTTCCTCCAGTATCCCAACTCCCCAAGACAGGGCAGGTTCTGGAACCAGGAACTCCGTTGCTGAAAGGCTACCGGTCTCTAGGTTACAATACACAGAAATGGTAATACCTTTGTAAGGAGAACATTTACAACCAGAGTGCACTCTTTCTTCCATGCACGTGTCAAGCTTATCAATTTATGTTTGCATGTATATATTTAATCCATACCTAGAAAACACAATCCTATGTATCCACGAGGAAGAGCTATGCTTGATATGAGGCAACGTGAAGCCCCAAGCTGATCCAAACACGAGAAATACTGAATTACTGAAGGCAACAACACATGGGAGATAGGAAGGGGGGGATCTGGGAAATGGTAGAATGGCAAGGGGGTTCAGGAGTGCGGTAGGTGTATTACACCAAGTGTTTATCACTTGATGACTGATGGTAATGGGAGGAGAGTAGAGGGGAAGGATATGGAGAAAACGATTTCCCAGTCAGTTGTATGCCCCATGATAGCAGAGCGGTAGCTCACCAGGAGTGCACAGGCAGTATTTGATTACGTCAGCACAAAAAGGACAAATTCCAAGTCCTAATTCCAGCCCTCGCTCCATTTAACAGCTTGCCCCTAATAATTTGTTGCTACTTGTGTTACGTTCTCAATTTATAGTTGAGAAATCAACAGTGAGCTTCCAAACGAATGAATGTAAACACTCTTAATTGCCAATTACAACCCCAACAAATAACTGGGTGAGAAACAAGGCTCAAGGACTAGACGTTCAAAGCTGCTGTGGCGTGAAGAACCCTAGATTGGGGGTTTTGATAAATCTGGGTTAGATCTGAGAGATACTGAGGTGCCCTTCACCTCAAAAATGTTACAATTCTACAAGGGAGCGGAAGGTGACCTTTAGTTGGAAGAAAGGAAGATCAGCTTGGTTTTATATGTAAAAGGCAAGTAACAATTATATTAGCTGCTAGGATTATTTAAATATAAATTAATGCCTCTCACATTATCTAGATCTAGTTAACACCCTTTGGTGATATTATATGAGCGAACACCCTTCGGTGATATTATATGTCAACGTCTCTACTGACTACTGGATACATTCCAAACTTCTTTCTGGCATTTGAGGCATTCCACATCTGCCCAACTTTTATGCCAAATTTCTTATGACTCTGATCTCTAATCTGCTCTTGTCCCAGTCCTGTTTGCTTAATTCTTCCCCACTCCTACTCTCCTAAACTCCCATAACCTTCATAAAACCTTCCAACTACTCAAATATTTATGCATCAAATCTTGACCTCTGAATTCCTACAGGACTTTACAAGCTGTCCTATTAGGTAGGCATTACTGTCCTCATTTGATAGATAAGCAAACTGAGGCCCAGAGGGATTAGGTGACTTGTCCCACAGTTTGCAAGCAGCAGCAGGGCTGGGTCTGACTTGCTGGCCTTCCAAGTCCACACTTTTTTTTTTTTTTTCTCATTGTGCCATGCTGCTTCCGTGTGTTAAAAAACCATGGAGGAAGGATGCAGGAAAAAAGCCTATAAAGCAGTTATAATACAGCCTGTTTTGACATAAAGTCAGACACATCACATCCTTTGAACCATATGGGTAATTAACTCTTGGAGTAGCATAGTTGTTTTTTTTTTTTTTTTTTTTTATTTGACAGAGGGAGACACAGCGAGAGAGGGAACACCAGCAGGGGGAGTGGGAGAAGGAGAAGCAGGCTTCCCTCTGAGCAGGGAGCCCGATGTGGGGCTCGATCCCAGGACCCTGGGATCATGACCTGAGCCAAAGGCAGACGCTTAACGACTGAGCCACCCAGGCGCCCCGGAGAAGCATAGTTTTTAAAGGGGGTTGTCAGTCTTGTTTCCCAAGCCCAGTATTAAAATGGTATCCCAGGATAAATGACAGGTGAGTACGGTTAAGAGGGGGGAAAAAAGCAATATGGTATAAGAAGAAAATATCAGAAACAAGACAGAAAAGAGAAGAAAGTGTAATATAAGCTGGCAATGCAGAAAAAGACTCCGAATATGGAAGTATAGAATACCGGGCTTACGGGCCCACAAAGCTAGTATCTAAGTTAGGGGGCTTATGCCTACCGACAAGAAGCGCGCATGTGTGAGAGTTGATATTAATAACAGACAGCAGTACACACGGACAGAGAGTAGAACTCAAGAGAGAGACAAATAAGGATAGGTCGTGGGGACACAACACAGGGCAGATCAGGGCATGATGAGACAGTGGTGGCGCCAAATGAGGGACCAGAAGGGTACAGCAGGGGTCAAAGAGAAAGGTAAAGAGGTTCAGAGGGCACGGCGCCCCCAGACTCGAGGAAAGACTTGTCTTCCTCTCGATAGCTGGTTGGCGTGATTTAAGATTCACATCCGCACCCCACAAAGCCTTCCTGGGTGCTCCGGAAAGTGAGGGGGGGGGGTCACGGCCCCATTCCCCGGGGACTCCGCGAGGGGGCGGAGCGAGGCAGGAGGGTCCTTACCCATAAAGATGGAGATGATGAGCCGCAGCGCCTGTTCCGACGCGCCCAGGGACGTCGCCAACTTGTTAAGGCTCAGCTCCCCGAGCCCCCACCGCAGCACCCTCGCCAGCTCCGCCACCGTTCCCACGTCCCCCTCAGCTGCGGACGCCATCTTTGCTCCGGGCGTCCCCCAGGGACCCCCCCCAGCTCCGCGCGCCCCGAATTGTGGGCACAAGGCTGTAGCTTCACCCCCAATTCCGGCCCGGAGCCCGCCCACGGCGTGCGCATTGGCTGCGGGCCCGCCCAGTGGCTCCAGGTTCCCCCGGCTATTGGTCGGTCCGAGCAGGGGGCGGGGCCTAGTGCAGCAAGGTAGGCAGAGGGCGGGTCTGAACGTTTGTAAAGCAAAGGTGACTCCCGCCGAGAATGAACGTGGGGCAGGCCGGGGGCGGGGCTTGGAATTGGGAACTGGAGTTGCGATTGGCAAAGTCTAAAGCCGGCAGCGAGGTGATTGTACAACTCGGTTCTAACTGCTTGGGGGAGGAGTCGGTGAGGGCGAGTGTCCGGCCGGCTTGTGCGCTGCCTTCCCATTGGCTGAGGCGGGAGCAGGCGAGAGTCGGGGCGGGGGGGTGGGGGCGTCACCCGACCGCGAGGTTACTCTCGGTCGCCGGCGCGCCGGGGTTACTGGGGCAAGTAACGGAGAGGGCGGGAATTCCTGGAGCAGCTTCGCGAGCGCCTCCTAACGGCACCTCCAGGCCGTTCTCAAACCGTTAGGCACGCCGCCTTCACTCCGCAAGGGTCTCGGGAGAGCCCAGCGCCCCAGAAGTTTGCTCCTTTTAGTTCATGCATCTCTTTTCACGTAATTTCCTATATTAAACCCTCACCTTCCCCCGAGAGGCGGGGGAATATACAGTAAATTTGCATGCTTTAGACTTTATACTAATGGTATTACAGTGAATGGATCATTCTGCAGGTTGTTTTTATGCTCACTATCTTTATTGAGATATACTCATGGTTTTACATGTAGCTCACATCCATTCATTTTACAGTGATGTAATATTCCATTGTATGATTATACTACGTTTAATTTTTCATGGTCATGTTGAGGAATACTTGGATCATTTCCTATTTATTTATGTATTGTTTTATGATAAACATTGCTGCAGTGAGCATTCTTCTTTAAGCAAGAGCGAGAGTTTCTCTAGGACTGTGACTCCAAACCTTTTTTTTTTTAATTAACTGAGATCTCCTATAAGAAACACATTGCTATCCAGTATACACACATATTCATACACTAGACAACAAATACATATAATACTCATACAGACATACCCACAGTACATGTTGCCATACTATGTGTGTGTTCTCTGATACTTTTTACTCTATTTTAATTCATTAAAAAATTGCTCATCGGGATCCACTTACTTGATATCAATACCTACCAGTAGTTCATGATCCTCATTGAGAAAAGACTTCTCTAGTGTTTGTAATCAGGAAGGGAATTATGGGTTGTAGGTTATGCACACTTTTAACTTTACTAGATTTTGCGAAATTGAAGTGTTTCGCTAGATGTTATTTAAGATCCTTAAAATGTCTGATTTGCTGAATAAGTAAAATATATTTGTTAAAGCATCTAGCCAATTAGACCTTGTTTAAAAATGTAGAAAGTTGCGGGACGCCAGGGTGGCTCAGTCGGTTGAGTGATCGACTCCTGATTTCAGCTCAGGTCTCAGGTCATGATCTCGGGGTCCTGAGATTGAATTCTGCCTGCACGCCCACCCATAGGGCTCCACAGGAGAATCTGCTTAAGATTCTCTCTCCCTCTCCTTCTGCCCTGCCCTCCCCCACCCCACTTGCACGCACATGCACACATTCTCTCTCTCAAATAAATAAATAAATCTTTAAAAAAATGTAGAAAGTTGTTTTTTCTTTGTGTTCTCCAACTGGATAACATGTTTGCCCCTTCTTGTGCTTCTGGTGTTCCAAGAGAAGGATGGGCATGGGACAGAGGCTGTGTCCATGTTGACACAACAGGTGTCTCTGTTTTCCTTTCTCCTCAAGTGTTTGGTCAGCCACATTCTCTTCATTCTTCCTACTGCTAAAGTGCAGCACCTCTTTCTCCAGTTACAGTGACTGGTGAGTGGAAGAGAAAATTATATGGCCTCTCGCTTTGTAATTCAACACACTCATTACAGGCTTACTAAGTCAGGTTCTGTGCTGGACCCTCAATACAAAGATGAATAAGAGACAGTCCCTGCCCTCAAGAACCTCTGTGACTAGTGAGAAGAGAGATGTGAAGAGATAATTATAAAACTAAGTAGAAGTGTTTGTGTAGAAATAAACAAAACGTATTAGTGAGATCACTCTTCTCTTATTCCTGCTTTTCCCTGTCCTTTCCTTCCCTCTACAGCAATCTCAGTATGTCTTTCTATTTCTCCCTCCCTCCTTCCCTTCCTTCTTTCCTTCCTTCCCATTGGCTCCTTGATCTCTGTCTATTATCATTAGTTGGGTTTCCCATCTTAGAACACCTTGGCTTTCTCCGAAGTTACTCCCCTCTTTTTCCTTTTCCTCCCTACCATAATTTTGTGAAAACAATCTCGCTTTCTCATGATGGCAAAGATGGTTGGTACTCACTCAATAACCATGCATGTGCCTACGACTTCTCAACTCCCTTGCAGTCAGCTTGGGACAATGTGACTAGTTATGGCAGATGGACTATAAGCAGGAATGAAGTGTCATTTCCTGGTCAAGGTGGTAAAGAGCCAGAGTGACTCCCAAATGTCTCTCTTCCCTTGCTATAGTCTTTGCAGAAGCCATATGTTCTGTAAGGCATTGTTATCAGGTAGAAGGAGCTCTAGCTTTGACTTGTTTTTACATGTAAAAAATAAACCTTTGTGGTGTTAAACCCCAAGATTTAAAGTTACTGCTTCAACTTACCCCAATAACACGTTAGCCCACCAGTCTTTATTTCCATTAAAATTTGGTGTTCATTTTCACTGTTTATGAAACTAATCACCCAAAGACCACAGACTACTCCTTAATAGTTATATTTACTTTCCCTTCTCTGTCTCAGATTTTTAATTTCCAAGAGCTCTTTTTTTTTTTTTTTTTTAATTTATTTGAGACAGAGAGAATGAGAAAGAGAGCATATGAGAGGGGGGAGGGTCAGAGGGAGAAGCAGACTCCCTGCCGAGCAGGGAGCCCGATGCGGGACTCGATCCCGGGACTCCAGGATCATGACCTGAGCCGAAGGCAGTCGCTCAACCAACTGAGCCACCCAGGCGCCCCTCTTTTTTTTTTTTTTTTTTTTTATGCTGGAATAACTTCTTTTTTTCCAGCATTCTTTTTTTTTCTTTTTAAAATATTTTATTTTTAAGTAATCTCTACACCCAACGTGGGGCTCGTACTTAGAACCCCAAGATCAAGAGTTGCACGCTCCACTGACTGAGCCAGCCGGGCACCCCAGCATTCTTGTTTTATGTACACAATCTGCTATCTTAGCTTCCTGAGAACGTAATTAGGGATTTTGGAGGAAGGTTTCTTCTTTTATTTATTTATATTTGTCATTATCCTTTTATTCCCTGCATTTTTCCTTTTTCCTCTGGATTTTTGTTTTCTTTTTGTTTCTTTTATCTCTTTTATGATGGTGACTGTCCTTTCATATACAAACAAGGAATTACAAAGTTGATCGGATATAGGGATGATTGGATATATATTGGGTAGAGCTTGCTGACTGAAAGTGATTGGGCTGGGAGCCCAGGATCCTTTCCGTTGAGAACTCCCAAATGTCAGTATGTGGAGGGTTTACTCTTTAGGATACTTCTGTTTCTTCAGAGGAAACTGCCAGTCTCCTGCCAGGAAGGCATGTACCTGTTTTTAGCTCCATATCTCTCCCTTGTTCTTTGCAGTGCCTACTGTTCCAGAGTCCAGAGTTTCTCACATCCATGTTCTCAGATTATAGCATCAATTATCTGCCTGGTGCTGGTGGGGTTGGGTATTTACCTAGCTGTGACTGGTGGGGGAGGGGGCTTGAGTCCAAGCTTTCAGTCCTCCAATTTTGACTCCTGGTCAACTACTGCCCTCTGCTGTATTGTCTAGCTCCCCTCCCCCACCATCTTTCCATTGTCCAAAAATGTATTTAAATGATTCATCTGAAACTGGGGTGCAGGGGTGCAAGAGCTCCCGGTTCTGGGGGACCCAAACAGACTAGGTCTAGCCTCTTGCTGCTGACAAAATCCAAAGGCACCGAGATGAGTGGTGGTGAAACCGGAAAGGAATTTATTTCAGTGAAGCCAACACTAGGAAGACACAGGCTAATATCTCAATGACAGTCTCCAAAGTGCTGAAACTACGGCTAGGCTTATATAAGGCAAATGTGGGACAACGGTCGGTGGGTACAGGCAGGCGAGCAGTAAAGGCTAGGTCAATCATTACCTTAGAGTCAATCACGGATGGTTGGGGTCTTCCTGGCTCTGGGGATTTTGCTTGAGAGGGGTAGTTTTGGTTCCCATCACAGGATGTTTTGTTCACAGGGTCTTTTGCCTGAGTTAAGCTGGAAAGAAGAACTTAATCAGAAAGTTTGAGGTCAAAATGGAAGTAGTTGAAGTCCTCTTTCACCTTCACTTTGTCCTTATAGATTCATATCTTCCCCATTTTACCCTTCACTATTATTTTAGTGGGATCTTAGCTAAGTCAATCTGCCATCTTTATCAGTAGTCTGTCTCTTTGATTTAAAAATATTATGGGGCGCCTGGGTGGCTCAGTGTTAAGCATCTACCTCCCGCTCAGGTCATGATCCCAGGGTCCTGGGATTGAGCCCCTCATCGGGCTCCCTGCTCAGCAGGAGGTCTGCTTCTCCCTCTCCCACTCCCCCTGCTTGTGTTCCCTCTCTTGCTGTCTCTCTCTCTCTGTCAAATAAATAAATAAAATCTTAAAAAAATATTTTTTTCTGGGGTGCCTGGGTGGCTCAGTTGGTTAAATGTCTGACTCTCGGTTTTGGCTCAGGTCATGATTGATCTCATGGGTCATGGGATTGAGCCCCGTGTCTCAGGCTCTGTGCTCAGTGAGGAGTCTGCTTAAAGATTCTCTCCTTCTGTCCCTCCCCCATTGCTCTCTCGATCTCTCTCAAATAAATAAATAAAATCCTTAAAAAAATATTTTTCTAAATGGTCTACTTTAAAAATACTTTGAAGATTTTATTTATTTATTTATTTAGAGAGTAGGTGGGGAGGGGCAAGGTGAGAGGGAGACAGGGCATCTCAAGCAGACTCCATGCTAAGCATGGAGACCCACAGGGGGCTTGATCCCACAACCTAGAAATCATGACCCTAGCCAAAATCAAGAGTCAGACGCTCAGCTGACCAAGGCACCCAGGTACCCCTAAAAAATACTTTTGGATAACCAATTTTTCTAATAGTTTTATATCTTTAAAGAACATACTTAGGCATCTGTATTAGTCTGAGTTGTGCAGAGAAACAAAATCAGTAGTATCTCTCTCTCTCTCTCTCTCTATCTACTTATCTGGAGTCTGAGAAGTCCCAAGATCTGCAGTCAGACCCAGAAGAGCCAGTGGTATATGATTCTGAAGGCCTGAGAACCAGGAGAGCCAATGGTGTAAGCTCCAGTTTGAGTCTGGGTCCGAAGACAGGGGAAGACTGATGTTCCAGCTTGAAGACAGGCAGAGAGAGCAAATTTTCTCTTACTCAGCCTTTTGTTCCATTCAGGCTTTCAAAGGTGTGGATGAGGCCCAACTCCCTGGGGGAGGGCAATCTGCTTTACTCATTCTATATATTTAATCTTTTTTTTTAAAGATTTTATTTATTTATTTGAGAGAGAGAATGAGATAGAGAGAGCATGAGGGGGGGAGGGTCAGAGGGAGAAGCAGACCCCCTGCTGAGCAGGGAGCCCGATGCGGGACTTGATCCCGGGACTCCAGGATCATGACCTGAGCCGAAGGCAGTCGCTTAACCAACTGAGCCACCCAGGCGCCCTAATCATTTTTTTAAAAAAGATTTTATTCATTCATTTGAGAGAGAGAGAGAGACAGTGAGAGAGGGAACACAAGCAGGGGGAGTGGGAGAGGGAGAAGCAGGCTTCCTGACGAGCAGAGAGCCCGATGCAGGGCTCGATCCCAGGACCCTGGGACAATGACCTGAGCCGAAGGCAGACACCCATCTATTGAGCCACCCAGGCGCCCCTACATATTTAATCATTAATCTCATCCAGAAACACTTTTACAGACCCAGAATAATGTTTAACCAAATATCTGGGCACCTTGAGGCCCAGTCAGGTTGACATATAAAATTAACCATCACAAGTCTATCTCTTGTCAACTTGGTATCCATATGCATCTCCTTAAACCATACTTATTCTCCAAAGAAAGACAGCGGCAAGGTCATATTTCCACCTAACACAATACAACAATCCTGTGTACAACTGAAAACAGACCAACCTCTTCATCAGAAGAGGAGGTAAAGTCATTGAATGACTCTTCTCCTTGATATCTCATCACTTAAATACTATGATGTAATATAACAAAATAAGGAGGAATATTCATGACGATTACAGTCTTCATTTCTGTAACTGGTCACATGGTCATAGCTGCTATTTGTTTTTTTTTGTTTTTTTTTTTTTTTAAATATTTTATTTATTTATTTGAGACAGAGAGAATGAGAGAGAGAGCACATGAGAGGGGGGAGGGTCAGAGGCAGAAGCAGGCTCCCTGCCGAGCAGGGAGCCCGATGCGGGACTCGATCCCGGGACTCCAGGATCATGACCTGAGCCGAAGGCAGTCGCTCAACCAACTGAGCCACCCAGGCGCCCTCATAGCTGCTATTTGTAACTACCTTCTTCTGTTATCTATTCTGTATTCTCTTTGCCTTCAGCAAGCACCTCAGTTGATAGTAGTTCTTTACCTGGTGGAGTTGATGTAGGAAAGATTTTAGGGTTCAAAGCCGACGGCCAAGAAAGAATTCTTGAGAACGTCTTTGGTGCAAAAAGGTGGTTTTATTAAAGCATGGGTTTTATTAAAAGCAAAACTCAGAGTACAGTGGCCTATCCAGCCTGGGGGAAGCTGTGGACACAAGTTAGAACCACATAGCCGTTGGGTCCCGTTAGGAAACAGTCATCCAATTCTGGACCTCCTTTACCTGCAGTCAAGATATCAAGGGCTATTCAGTTTTGGAGGGCCATCTTTTGAATTTGTGTAATAAAAGACGGTCCACTGTCACTTTGTAGGGACCAAGGGAGTCCAAATCTAGAGACAATTTCTCTTAGCAAAGTTTTTGTCACCTCCATGGCCTTTTTACCCAAATAAGTAGCCTGGTGTAAACCCTGTATTACCTGCCATTGGTTATTTTTAGGTAAAAAGATTTTTCCCTCATTATTAACAAGTCATTCCTGTGCATTTTTGAATATCCTCATTCCTGGGCTACATGAATTTCTTGGTCTGAATAGACTGGACTTATGGACTTTACTGGAGTTAAGACTGGCAAAAGATTAAATACTTGTTTATTTAGTGCTGCCTTCTTGGCTGCACGGTCTACTGAATTGTTTCCTTTAGATTCTAAGGTTATACCCTTTGGATGTCCTTCGAGGTGAATTACAGCTACCTCCTTAGGTAGGTATACAACCTCAAGAAGAGTCATAATTTCAGGCCCCTATTTGATTAGGGAGTTATGGCTTGATAATAATCCCCTTTTCTTCCAAATTGCTCCATGGGCCTGTAGGACTAGGAAGACATATTTGGAGTCAGTATAAGTATTAATTTTTAAGGCTTTGCCAATTGCAAAGCATGAGTGAGCGCTATAGCATACCCAGCTTTTCTTATTCCCTTTGCCATCAGTAAACGAACTGTCTGCATTTTCAATAGGGGTATCTTTTAAATCTTGTTGACTAGAATTAACAAGATCAATAACCTGTGAACAGTTATGCTCTATAGAAGTATGAAGGTCAGGTCCAGGCAAAAGGGTAGCTGGGTTTAAAATCTGACAGGTTTTAAGTATTATTTCAGGCATATCTATAAGCGTAGCCTGGTATTTAATAAGTGAGCCTCCCATCATCCATTGGTGGCCTTTGGTCTCTAAGACTCTATACTCTGGACCTGATGTGAAGTCATTACAGTCAGGGACTGTCCCATAGTGAGCTTTGAGGCTCTTTCTACTAGGAGGGCTGTTTTATGTTTGGCTAAAGCCTTTACTTGCAATTTTATATTAATAGAGGTGGCTTCCAGGATAAATATGACTAAGGGATAAAACCATCAAGAAGCCCTCTTTGTTTGAGGTCCAGCCTTAACAATGTCCTAATTACAAGGAATCACTGGCAAGTGGGAAAAGACTTGTCTCAAGAGATGAGGGCATCCTCAAGGGCATCATCCAATCCAATCATAAAGAAAGTGGGGTCATCCATTATCTCCACAAGTCCATTGTTAATCCCACAGAGTGGGGTACGCTCTGGCTTTTAAGGAGCAACTTGGTCAAGGAATGACCACATGGAATTGGTCAAGGTGATAGCTGAGTTATACAATTGTTGGGGAATCAATCCCATTTTTCAGCTGTTCAAATAATCATATGCCTATGGGGTCCTGTTATCATCGTCACAGAATAACAAGCAAGAAGATTGTCTACACATGAGCTATTGTGGCAATTTTTCTGAAGTTTACCTCAAGTTGTCTAGCTTAGGTAAACAACATTCAAAGACAATCAGAACTAGAATTTAACATCTGCAAAGGTATATTATTGAAACATAATTTTTCTCTCTAAAACCACCCTTATTTCCAGAGAGAGCCAAATCAAGACCAATTTATTTGTAAAACAAGTCCAGTTTTAACAAATTTGGCCTAATTATTTACATAAGCTCAGCAAGAATAGCAAATGGCCATATAGATCTTTTAAAATCTGCTTTGCTGGGATGCCTGGGTGGCTCAGTTACTTAAGCGTCTGCCTTTGGCTCAGGTCATGATCCCAGGATTGAGCCCCACACTGGGCTCCTTGCTCAGCGGGGAGTCTGCTTCTCCCTCTGCCTGCTGCTTTCCCTGCTTGTGCTCTCCCTCTCTCTCTGACAAATAAATAAATAAAATCTTTAAAAAAATCTGCTTTGCTGGAACTTTTAAAAGGAATCTAGATTGAACTTTTAGTGGCCTCAAGGCCAGAAGCCAAGCCAAATAGTTGCCTTCAGACATGCCTGCAATACCCATAGATTTGGGTGAATTCCTTTTCATGAGGTCCCCAAAGTATCCTGAGTTTCCTGCACCTGCCAGGATGTGCATTCTTTACTCACCTGGTTGAGGCTGCTGGGAACTCTGTAAGCAAGGTATCAGGCCAGAAGTTCCAAGGGGCTTTACGGCTCCATGTTTCATAAAGTCAGTTAGTTTCTTAAAGCTGTTTTGTCATACCTGAGTCTATGCATGTCTCTCTCAAATATGACATTCCAGTCAAAGCCTTGGTAAAATAACCAATGTTTCCAATTGTGTCCTGTTACAAGGAGAACAGATTCTTATTGAACTTATGCAAATAACTATGATTACCATGGAAGAAAGAATACTTACTGAGACCTTTTGAATTTCAGAAGGTTTACCTAGAAAAGTTAAATGTTTCAATTTGTTCACAAATGAATATCATATTTCTGTAAATTATAGATATCTTAAGAGAAAGTTTTCTTAATCTGGAAGAGTAAACATTAGAGAACCAGCAATGTTTCGAACAAGAATCACAAAACCATAATCATCTTTTTAGTTCATTTAGTCCCATGTTACTAATTCTTGTTCAGTTTGAATGCAGCCTTTCAGTTAGTTCTGGAAATTCTTACGCATTTCAGTTTTATGATCTTAAAGATATTGAATAAGTTGTCCTATAAGTCCTTTATATGAACCTCCCTAAAGATGAAACTCATTTTGCAAGAGAATAAGAACAATTAGAAATGACAAAAACTCAGAAATGGACATTGTTAATGATCTGAGAGTTCATTATGATGCAATTGACAAGGAAACTCAGCTATTTCTGTGACACATACACTTCAATAATCAGAATATCGAGTGATGACCTTATACCAGAACGTAACATACCAAATAAACAAGTCTAATTAGTCAATGAGACTTTGTTCATGATTTAAATCTTGGGGAAGTTTGTTAAAACCTTAGAAAGTTTTAAAACATGTGCCTAAATAGGATTAGGGATCATTAAAGACCTGATAAAGACAAAACATAGAAACTGGTTTTTCTGGGCAGGCAAAGAGAAAACAACTGTTTACATTTTCTTTTTAAGAGCCAACCAACAATTCAAGAAAACTTTGTCTTTTTTAACACAGAGAAAGCAGACTTTCAATCTTATACCAGTGTACTTTTAAAATCTATTCATTTCAATATTAGTCCATCCTGACCATACATACATAAAATTGCTTTCCAAAGTTTTCCCATCACAAACCTTCTACAGCTTTCCTTTGCATTGAGATTTTGTCCCAAGCCATTTCCCTCCAAACAACAAGGCTCATTTAGGACAAAATTGCTTTCTTTTACCTTCAACAAAAATGTATTCCCATTACTTATATCTTTCTTACACATACAGAGTTTCTTTCCTTATTTCCATCAGTCTTAATTACGTTTAGCAGAATTTTGCACTCTCAGAGATCTTAGTCTCCAGTGAAAACTAAATAGTAACCAACTGTAAACTGTTACACCGGAATTCTTTAGACAAATTTAGGCAAATTTATGAATCAGTTAAGCACAAGGCATCTTTACCAACAGACTCAAATATCCTTATTTTCTCTGCAATAGGAAGTCAAAAGCACAAACCTATGTCCAGTAATCAATGCTTTAGCACTTTATTCTATTTGGAGAAGACCTAGATGTCCAATAAATTTAATCCCATTTATCATCCAAGCAAAACTTTAAAGTTTCAGGTTACCGAAGACTCTGAAAGCTATCTTAACAATTACCCATGAAAACTTCGAGACAGACCAGATTAACCATCATTTTAAATCATCTTTTTGCTAACAAATTGCAACAGAGATAATAGGAGCTTATTTGACCTGAAGCAAACCTTGGTAGAATACAAGTTTCACATTTAATGCTGATAATTTTAAAGACATGTCTATCTTAATTAAACCAACAAACTTAAATTAGTTTAAATATCAAATTTGTTCCACCTGGGTCCACTTAAAAGTCAATCAATTTGTTCCCCATTGTCAATTTTTTTTTTTACCTGAGACAGTGGTAGGGAAATCTGAAGAGGGCAGTGTTAAGTCCAGGGGGTGCTCTTCTTGCTCCCTGACAGCGAGGGTAGGAGGAGCCAATGGTGCCTGAGGCACTGAGGATGGTGCAGAAGCCAGTTTTGCAGGCCACACCCAAGGTGCTGCAGAAACGGAGGGGAAGGGGAAGGCAGAAGAGGTGAGGTGCTGCCAGAAGGCAGAGAAAAAGAGTTCCCGGTTCTAAACATCGTCAGCTTGGACAGATGAGCAGACGCCATATTTTTTTCCACCAAAGTGGAATTAGGCAGCCCATGTCAGGCCGAAACAAAGGGAGTTTTGGCAGCTGCTTGGGAATATTCCTTAAAGTCCCTGTCCTGAGGTAGACTAACCACAGTTGTCTCTAATTATAGCCATTAATCCGGGAAATGAGGGAGAAGCCCCCACATCTATTAGGAGGAGGAACAGTGAGAGAGTCAGCGTCCCCTTTGCTAGGAATGGCTTGTGTTTCCTCCAGCAAATTCGGTTTATTTGGAGGAGGCTTATTTAGATAATTATCATCCAATATGTCAGGAGGGAGTTTACTGGCTTGGTTACTGATCAAACACATTCTACAAGAGGCCCTTAGGTCTGGGTCCTGATCTAGAGCCCTGTTTCCTGCAGAAGAGATCTAACTGACAGATCCTACCGAGGCCATGCAGTATTACAGGAGATCAGTGCTTCCCTAAATTTTGCAATCTGAATTGTTTCCAGTGGGTTAAAAGGCACCCCAAGGGTGAGTCCTTGGGAACTAAAGAAGAAGCCTACTGAGGCCATGCTAGAGAAGGTCCATTACCAAAAATCCCCCCCCGCCCCCCCCACTCCTGGGTCCCACACAGGATATGTTAGGGGTTTTGTGTGTTAAGAGTGACTGGAGGCATCCCTCAAACAAAATCACTATTGATCACCATCCTCCCTTACCTTGAAGGCATTCCTGCTGTAAGAGGCCCCGTAGGAGGGATGCTGGTGTTCTTCCCCTTCTCCATCGCATCCTAGGCTACAGATGGGTGCCTCGTGAATGGACGGAAACTTCGTACCATTACGTCCCATGGCCTGAGGGTCACGCCTTATTTTTCCTTGCCTTCGGGAACCTGCTGTTTTTAAGCCATGGAAAACACTAGAAACGTTTTACAAGGGGAAATTACCCAATTTTGTAGCTTAAGTAGTTAGTAGCAGACATTGACAGAAAACCATAAAGATAAATCCATCATGGTTCTAAATGACATTCCAACACATGTAGCCTCTATAACCAACTTCCCTAGGAAACAGTCCCCAGATGGGTTTTAATTCAATTGGATACTAGTTTCAGCTGTGTCCCCCTCCCCGCTCCGTGGAGGTCCTGTGGCCAGAAGTGGCCCAGTAGCAGGCCAGGAGCTGTTTCTCAAAAGGAAAGTAGTTATCTGCAGAGGATGTCAGGGCTTTGCTTCAAAATTCTAAGGGCCTACACTATGATCCTCCTATAGGGACCTGCTGAAGGCTCCAGACAGCATCACCATATGCCACTAACACTTTCAACATCATTGGATCTGCTGGATCTTCTGCCCAAGTGGCAGAGCAGCTCACACAGCAGTCTGGACCAGTTGAGGGGTCTTCTGTTATTCTGGACCCCACTCAAAACTGCAGCTCTTGGAGTCACTTGGTAAATGGGCTAGAGTAACAAACCCAAATGTGGGATATGTTACCTCCCAAATCCAAAGAGGCCCACTAGGTGTCATGCTTCTTTTTTGCTTGTAGAAGCCAGACACAACTTATCCTTTACTTTTAATGGGATGTCTCAAGGTGTCCCACATCATTGGACCCCCCCTGGAAATTTTACTGAGGAAAAAGGTCCTGAAATTTTGTTGGATTTATGCCTTGCTCTCTGACATGCAAATGTCTTATCAATAAGTCTAGAGGGGTGGCTGCTTCTTGCTCATTAAGTCCAATCAGCATAATGTCATCAATATAATGGACAAGTGTGATTATCTTGTTTTTTTTTTTTTAAAGATTTTATTTATTTATTTGAGAGAGAGAATGAGATAGAGAGAGCATGAGAGGGGGGAGGGTCAGAGGGAGAAGCAGACTCCCTGCTGAGCAGGGAGCCCGATGTGGGACTCGATCCCGGGACTCCAGGATCATGACCTGAGCCGAAGGCAGTCGCTTAACCAACTGAGCCACCCAGGCGCCCAACAAGTGTGATTATCCTGTGGAAGGGAAAGGCAATCAAGATCCTTGAGGACTTAATTATGACATAAAACTAGAGAGTTGATATGTCTCTGGGGTAAGACAATGAAGGTTTTGTTGTTGGCCTTGTCAGCTAAAAGCAAAGTGCTTCTGGCTGTCTTTACTAACTGGTATTGAGAAAAAAGTGTGGGCCAGATTAATACCTGCATACCAGGTACCATAATGTGAAATAATACAAAATACGTGTATTGGTCTCTGCCTGCAGTTCCTGGCACAGAGCTCCTAAAACCCTTGTAATTTCCTAAGTGATAAGAACACCAGGAACATCTCTTGTTCTAATATTGGTCTTTGACCTCTTTTCCTGACATAGGGCTCCCAAAACCCTTGTAATTTTCTGGGTGGCTGGTATGTCTTTTGTTCTGATGAGGCAACTCTGGTTGGGCTCCTGGAGGGCTCCTGGATGAGGGCTGGTCCCAGGAAAGACCAAGCCATGATTAGAAGCTTGGAATTTTCAACCCCGCCTTCCCATCTCTTAAGAAGGGAGAAGGGCTGAAAATAGAGGTAATAATCAATCATGCCTACATGATGAAGCCTCCATAAAAATCCGAATAGAATGGGATTCCAAGAACTTCCAGGTTGTTGAACACTAGTGGAGGTTCTAGGAGAGTGGTGCACCACTTCGCACATGCCTGGCCCTACGCATCTCTTCCATCTGGCTGTTTCTGATTGTATCCTTTTATAATAAACCAGTGATCCAGTAAGGAAAAGAAACCTCTGGAACAACAAGACTTGATGAGCTTTGGGCTTGGTTAACATATCCACATCTGGGGAGGGTGGTGCACCCCAGTTTCGTGGGGACAGAAGATCCTGCACTCAGGACTCTTCCAAACCTTGCTCTATGTACCTTTTCATCTGGCTGTTCATCTGTATTCTTCATAACATCCTTCATAATAAACCGGTGTTAAAAAGAAAACCATAGGCCCAACATGGTGTCACTTAGGTTAAGGCTCCAAGTCAGTAAAACCAACACTTAATACTTAACCTACCTGCAGTTTCAACCCCCGAGGAATATAAGCTTTAGCCAGTCAACGTGGAATTCCCTGGTCAATACTAGGAAATTTACTGATAGACCCTTACCACTCCCCTTAGGAGGGCAACCTTGCCTAACCAGTGGATTCCTTGCTAATAAATTCCTTTCTTCTTCTTTTTTTTAAATGCCCTCTCTCTGCCTTTATTTTTATTTTTATTTTTTTAAAGATTTTATTTATTTATTTGAGAGAGAGAGAATGAGAGACAGAGAGCACGAGAGGGAAGAGGGCAGAGGGAGAAGCAGACCCCCTGCTGAGCAGGGAGCCCGATGTGGGACTCGATCCCGGGACTCCAGGATCATGACCTGAGCCGAAGGCAGTCGCTTAACCAACTGAGCCACCCAGGCGCCCTCTGCCTTTATTTTTTTTAAAAGATTTTATTTATTTATTTGAGAGAGAGAGAAAGAGTGCACGAGCAGGGTGAGGGTCAGAGGGCGAAGCAGACTCCCAACGAGCAGGGAGCCGGATGAGGGGCTTGATCCTAGCACTCGGGCATTCCGCTCTCTCTGCCTTTAAAACCTTTCTTTTGTCAGTGCAGCTCCCCTCTACTTGCTAGATGGGATGCTGCCCAATTCATGAGTTATTTAATAAAGCTGATTAGATCTTCACATTTACTTGGTTTTTAACTTGTTTTTTAATGCTGGTAAACGGAAGTAAATGTTTCTCTGAGTTCTGTGAAGCACTCTAGAATATTAATCAAATCCAAGAAGGGGTTGTGAAAGCCTCTGATTTACAGCCAGTCAGTCAGAAGCACAGGTAACAACCTGGACTTGCAATTAATGGGGGCAGTCCTTCACCTATGGGATCTGACACTATCTCCAGATAGATGATGTTAGATATAAGTTTTGTAGGACACCCAATCAGTGTCCACTGAGAACTGGAGAATTGCCTGGTGGTATTACATTGAAGGCATGGAGAAGGACGAAGGAGAGAATCCTGGAGAACATCAAAATGTACAGGGGAGGTAGAGGAGCTTGAGAAGCAGCCCGAGAAAGAGCACAAGCAATAAGCAGGAAATCAAGATAGAGTAATACCAGGAGAGTCAAGAGAAGACAGAGCTTAAGGATAGGGGAGTTCCTTTTTATTTTTTTTTAAAGATTTTATTTATTTATTCATAAGAGACAGAGAGAGAGGCAGAGGGAGAAGCAGGCTCGCCACTGAGCAGGGAGCCCAATGCAGGACTCGATCCCAGGACTCTGGGATCATGACCTGAGCCGAAGGCAGATGCTTAACCATCTGAGCCACCCAGGCACCCAAGGATAGGGGAGTTCCAATAAAAGATGGTGGAGTAAAGATTTAATCACTCCCTTCCTAAAATACCAAAATGAATGCTAAAACGAATATTAGAAAAGAACACTCCCTCTGCAACAAAATTAGAATGTGGTTACAGCCCAAATCACTGACTATAAGGAATGTCGGCCAAGTATTGCAAAAACTTGAACCAAAACAAGAAAGGACACCTGGAACAGATACTTCCCAAATATCAAGAGAGTCATACATTTCTCTAAAAGTAAGTGAGAAGGCCCTAAGAGACGTATTTAAGCATCCTTGGCTAGGACAATGAGGATTAGGAGCACAGGTGTGTCATGGTTGAAGCAGAGAACACTCTTCAGCAAAGTCCCAGCATGCACCACAGCTGTGGAGGCAATGTGGGTGCCATCTTTATTTTGCCTGCTGTTTCCCAGACTCTCACTGGGGAAAAATTGCCTGGAGGGGAGGCAGGAATAGGAAGGCCTGCCTCCGCCAATTTTATGAGCTGTTGATTTTAGACAGTTGAACAGAGATAACTAAACAGCAAATATCTAAATAAGATATACCAGTAAACTCTGAGAGCCATATGGAGAACTGCCATATAGAGCACTGCCTAGATGATGTGCTTTTCCAAAAATGAGATGGGTGGGGGGGGGGGGGATGCAAAAAAAGAGGAAGAGATGTGATAAGAGATGTGATAGAGCAGATGATACATCAGATTGGTTAGAAAATGTCCTGATGCAACAAGATTGCATGGAAACTACCAGTTCCTTTGAAGAACATCCTTTACTCCTTCCCCAACATTATTTGAGAGCCAAGATGAGAAATACACAAACAAATCTGAAATGATACCTATGAGCAAAAACCATTCCCCGGTGAAAAGGGAGAAATGACTTCAGTAGAAAAGAGAGCACTAACAGCCCATGGTGGGATCTGACAATAGAGATACACAAAATATCTCCATTGAATACTCTCTCTCTCTTTTTTTTAAGATTTTATTTATTTATTTGACAGAGCGAGACACAGCGAGAGAGAGAGAACACAAGCAGGGAGAGTGGGAGAGGGAGAAGCAGGCTCCCCGCTGAGCAGGGAGCCCGATGTGGGGCTTGATCCCAGGACCCTGGGATCATGACCTGAGCCAAAGGCAGACGCTTAATGACTGAGCCACCCAGGTACCCCTCTCTCTCTCTTTTTTAAAAAAGATTTTATTTATTTATTTGAGAGAGAGAGAGAGCACACAAATGGGGTCGGGGGAGGTGGGGAGAGGGGCAGAGGGAGAGGGAGAAGCAGGCTCCCCCCTGAGTAGGGAGCCCGACCACACAGGGCTCAATTCCAGGACCCTGGGACCACAACCTGAGCTGAAGGCAAATTCTTAACCGACTGAGCCACCCAGGTGCCCCAAGTGTCTGACTCTTGATTTCAGTTCAGGTCTCGATCTCAGGGTTGTGAGTTCAAGCCCCATTTGGGCTACACACTGGGCATGGAGCCTAGGAGTAGTGGGTAGGACAGCAGAGGAGAAGCTGTCTGCAAGGAGGCATTGATGGGTGGGGGCTGTTTTTAAAGGGAGAAAATGAGGAGGTATGGCACCATATGGAATCTTTCCTTTTTTGGTAACTGTGCCTAGTTGTAAGTAGCCCAAGGGCCTACTGTATTCAGCCCGGTGGTCTCTGTAGCCATTTCCACATTCCATTGCTCAAGGCTGTTTGCCTAAAAGCAGCCTCTAAATGACCAGGAAATTCCATGTTGACTGGCTAAAGCTTACACTCCTGGAGGGTTGAAACTTGCAGTTGCCTTAGGTATTAAGTGTTTTACTGACTTGGGGTCTTAAGTGATGCGTGTTGGGTCTGTGGTTTTTTTTTTTTTTAAACACCAGTTTATTATGAAGGATATTATGAAGAATACAGATGAACAGCCAGATGAAAAGGTACGTAGAGCAAGGTCTGGAAGAGTCCTGAGTGCAGGAGCTTCTGTCCCCACGAAACTGGGGTGCAGCACCCTCCCCAAATGTGGATATGTTTACCAACCCGGAATCTCATCAAATTTTGTTGTTCAAGAGTTTTTTTTTCTTACTGGATCGCTTTTATTATAAAAGGATACAATCAGAAACAGCCAGATGGAAGAAATGCGTAGGGCCAGGCATGTGAGAAGGGGCATGGAGCTTCCATGCCCTTGGTTAGAACAGTCTTTGAGAACGTCCATGTGTTCACCATCCCAGAAATTCCTGTTCAAGAGTTTTTATAGCTTTAATCTACAGTTCCTTCTCCCCTTCTCAGAGGTTGGTAGAAGGGGCTAAAAGTTCTAGCCCTCTAATCATTTGGTCTTTCTGGTGGTCAGCCCTGTCCTGTGGCCATCTATGGGCTCCACCCTAAGTCACTTCATTAGCATAATATTAAAAGTGGTCCCTTATGAAAACCAAAAGACACTTTTATCACTCAAGAAATTCTAAGGGTTTTAGGAGCTTTGTACTTGGAACTGGGGACAAAGACCAAATATATTTTTTCTTTATTTTTTTAAAGATTTATTTATTTGAGAGAGAGAGAGAGAGCACATTTTGGGGGTGGGGTGGGGGTGGGAGGAGCAGGGACAGAGGGAGAGGGAGTCACGAGTAGACTCTATGCTGAGTGCAGAGCCTGAAGCAGGGATTGATCTCATAACCCTGAGATTGTGACCTGAGCCGAAACCAAGTTGGATGCTTAACTGACTGCGTCACCCAGGCACCCCTATATTTCTTATTATATCACACCCCTCAACCCCTATTTTATATCAGACCCCTACCTACTTTACTTCAGAGCCTACAGAGCCAGGCAGATAATGTGAAAAAGTGAAGTAGGTCATATATATATATAGGAACTATATATATATATATATATATATATATATATAGTTCCATAATGGTGTCTTCAACAGAACCTTTTTTTCATAGAAATCTGGTAGGTATATTCTTTACTTCCATGAAGAAATAGGTTCTCTCCCATTTTCCTTAATCTTGTTAACTTGTTTTGTTTTTGGTTTCCCACTTTTGATAAATACAGGGCTATAAACATAGTTCCCTTAACTCTTTCTCTAAGAAAAGTACAGCAACAAATGACAACTGACAATTGACAGGGCCAATAAGGAGTATAGAGACCATGGAAAACAGTAGTGTATGCCTCATGTGGAACTTCAGTCTAGATATTCTTTCTCCAAAAGAGTTTGGAAATAAAAGCATGTGTGTATGTGTGTGTGTGTGTGTGTGTGTGTGTGTGTCTGTAACCTTCTGTTTTCAATGTTGACCACTAATTTAAAAATCTTAAAAATGTTACATAGGCCAATAGGATATAAGGCAAACCAAACACATTTACTGGTCAGGTTTGGTCACAGTCCATTAGTTTATAGCCTCTGTTTTGACATATTTTCTTTCAGTGGCTTCATCCTTTCTGGTGGCTTCACGCATGTAGTGGGAAGCTGAGGGTGGTGATCCCAGCCTAACCTGGCATTCAGACAGGTCTATTTCTCTCTGGTGAATGGGTGAGGTGGGCATATCAGTAATCTATTTTCACTAGGAGCTTCCTGGAAGAGAGCTCACCCAAAGGGAAGAAGGAACTTGGCTATGTTGAAATCAGTAACAAAATCTCAGGGTCAGAGGTATGTGAGACTCTCCCCAAACTAGACTGTGACTTCTGTGAGGACAAGGACTGTGTCCATTTTGTTATACTGTATATCCAGAGTTTAGCAGAGCCTCACACATGGTAGATACTCAATAAGTATTTGTTAACTGACTGACTGACTTACCGAATTCATGCTCAATGCATGTCACTCCAGTTGATCTTCACCTCAGGCCTCATGAATTCATACCTGGATCCAGGAGGCTGTATGTAAAAACTGTAGGAATTATATCACAGAAAATCCTGTAAGACTTTGGTACCCCCCTACACACTGCCTTGGTACTCTTCAGAAGGAATAATCAAAGAGGGAAGCAAGTGTTTTTCTCTCTTTATATGACTTTTGTCAAATGAGTAGTGAGTTTTGTCACTTTTACCAAATTTAGTAGTGAGTTGATATTTTTTATTGGAGAGAAAACAATCTATGGATGGGAGTATAGTGCCTCAGAAGCAGTGGAACGCTCTCCAGAGGGATGTTTGGGTAACAGCAAGTTTTATAGGGCACCAGCAGAAGCTACTCATGATTGGCATGGAGGTCAGGGATTTCCTTATTCCTACTTTTTAGGGTTAGGTAAGCTGAAGCTGACTGACTGGGAAGATTGTGATTGGTGTTAGGTTTCTTTGACAGTGAGGCATTTCTCCTTATTTTTAAAATTTTATGTATTTATGTATGTATGTATTTATTTATTTAAGAGACAGACAGAGAGAGGAGGGGGAGGGGCAGATGGAGAGGGAGAGAGAGAATCTTAAGCAGGCTCCACGCCCAGTGCAGAGCCCAATGTGGGGCTCAATCTCATAACCCAGGGATCATGGCTTGAACCAGAATCAGGAGTCAGACATGTAACTGATGGAGCCACCCAGGTGCCCCAACAGTGAGGCATTTTTCTGTAAGTGCAGGCTGACTTAGGTTTAATTTTGTGACCTGGGCCAGGCCGCTGGAGCAGCTTCCATTTTGTGGGTCTCACTAATACAAATTAACTTTTTCACTTTCCTCACTTTACATTACTGTGCAGATTTAGCCTTTAATGGGCTTCTGTGTGATAGCAGGAGGTTCCTTCCATCCATCCTTCCAGGATGTTACAGTCCCTACAGTATATGGTGAAGTTGCCAGGTGATAGCAGACAAGAGTGTTTGTGAACGTGGGGCTGGAGATCCAACATAAGTGGGTAGAGGCCAAGAGACAGAAAAATGTTACTGGGACCTCATCTATATCCACAGCTTGGGGAAATATGCATTATATCTGGAGGCATTGGCAGAGACTACTAGTGGCTCATCAAATTCCGGTCTCTTCATCCTTCTGGGCACACAACCCACAGTTAGGCATGACTTCATGATTGAGTTCTAGCCAACGGAATATGAGTAGCAATTATGTGGCCCACACCCAGGCCTGGCCCATAGAAATCTCCCACTGTGTGATGTTCCATGTTCTTACTTGCAATGGCCCTGGAAAGAATGTATTGAAAATGGTCAGGACTTTAAAGCTGCTTTGTTGACCTGGCACCATTTTGGACTGTTCATGTGGGTAAACAATAAATTTCCATTGTATTTGAGCAAAAATAGTTTTTTAGATTTATTTGCTATTTCATTAGCCTACCTAATACAGGACTTCATCTAATATTTGTATATGTCCTGCCACTGTATATACCTGCAACATGGGTGTTTGGAATGGAAATGGAGGCTCAGAGATCATTGCAGATTTTGAGAATACTAGTTAGCTGTAAAGAAACTAAGGTTGAAGAGATGCCCTGGGCTGGTGTAGGAAGCTTGGCAAGAATTTCAAAAGGAAAGAAAATATGGGTGCAGTTTATAGAGCTTCCTAGGAATAACAGCAGGAAATGGGGCTTCCTATAAAGTGATCAAAAGGGCCCTAACTCAGACAATGAATTTCAAAAAAGAACAAAGATCTTCCTAGAAAAAGACATGCAAAGTGTTAGATGGAGCAAAGTGTGAGTTTGGGATCAAGACCAGAGTCCCTCACCTGAGTGTTTCACCAGGAAGATATTGGGTTGTTGGGTGTTGGGGAAGGCTGCTCAGCTTCCTGTGGAAATGATGAAGTAGTGGGCATTCTCTGAGGATGAGTGCCCTGACTCAGAGATGCTGGGACTCAGGGGTTATTGTCTTCCCTCACTCAAATCTGGGATAGAAATACTTCCATACACTCGTGTAACATCTCATTTCTACTGCTGTTCCAGTTAGCCATTGCAGAAAAATTAAATCACTTCAAAACTCAATGGCTTAAAACAAAAATACTTTTTTCTAAACATAATCATTATGAAAAATTAACGCATATGAACTTATAATTTAAGAAACTATATTAAAATCATTGTTTTACTTTCACTATTATCCATGTTCTTGATATTTTCCCACCTATTGTAACTATATGGTGAAAACAGTATATAACGGTGTGCTATGCACAGTCCTTCTCAACTCTGTGTTCTATAATATCATGTTGGTACCTTAAAATTGGCTGTGGTGGAAAGCTGTATACCATAGAAATTGGCAAACACTGCATATTAGGGCTTGATTTATTGCTTTGTTGATTATCTAGACTTAAGAGAGTGATGGAAAAATATTAATAACACAGAATAAACTATAGCTGTAACATTGCATACAGGAGAAAAAAAGTGATGAAATATTCTTTCAGTATTTGAAAACTATTATCTGATTAAAGAAATAAATGCTTACATTTTTGATGAATGGATGAAGTTCTGAATTATGTCTTACTTCTGTTTATTTTTACTTCTTTATTTATTAACATAAATGAAAATATCAACCAAAAAATGCTTTTTTTCTTTATTATCTCTCATAGCTCTGGATGTTCACTGGGCTCAGCTAAGCAGTTTGCACCAGGGTATCTCACATGTTTACAGTCAGATGGGGCTGGAGTCTTCTTGAAAGCTTTGTCACTTACATGCCTGGTGTTGAGGTTGGTGCTGATTGACAGCTGCAACCTCAGTGCACTCAGCCAGAACACAAACTTGTGGCCCCCATGTGGCGTGGACTTCCCCACAGCATGGCCTCTGGGTTCCAAGAGTGAGTGTGCCATGAGGACCAGGTGGGTTCAGGATGGCCTTTTCTAACCTAACTTTAGAAGTCATGCAGGATCAATCCCACTGCACTCTCTATTGTTGGAGTAGTACAAGTCCTTAGCCACATTTAGGGGGAGGAGACATAGGAATGTCAAAGAATTTGGGGACACATTGAAAAACCACTACAACTGGGATCATAGGACTTTGACACAATTTTCTTGTCTTCCTCTCCTACTAGAAAGTAAGTTCCTTGAAGGCACTGAGATTCTCATTAGTGTTTGGATTTCTCAACAAATATTAGGCATTGAACAGCTGTTTGCTGGAAGAATGAATTAATTAGCATAGCAATATTGGAGGTTTCAATAAGCTATCATTAGAGAGAAGACGTTCTGTTTGTGGGAAGTAAAACATTTGGAGGAACTGCCTTCTGTCATTGAATTCTGAAGACAAAGGGAAGTCTTTAAAGTTTTAAAAATGTAATTAGATTTGTCATTAAGGAAGATTAATTTTTTAGTTTGTGTAGGACAGATTTAGGGATGGTGAGCAAGGAGGAACGGGGAAGTTTGAAGGCATCTATCCATATGAGGTGTAGAGGTTCAGACTTGGACTAGAGGAGTGGATGAATGACAGTGAAAAGGCAGAAACAAGCCTCAGCAAGGACTGGGGATGAGGAGAGGAAGAAAGAAAATAATTAAACTTTTGAATCTGGATGGCTGGGAAAATGGTAGGGTCATTAACAGGCAAAGGGAAGGCAGAGTAGGACCACAGTTGAAATGCTAGCCGGTCAAGTACCATTTGAAATCTCAACTCTTCTGTGGAGCCTGTCTGATTTCTCCTTGGCCAGGTGAAGTATCTTTCTCCTTGTCATTTGGTTATATTCTGTCATGTTGCTTAACTTCCTCTACCTTGTATGAGGATTCTGACCCTATCACCTTTGTGTCCGATGTAGAATTGACGAGAGAAAAACTCTTTAAAGGCCTGATATAAGGGAGGCTATTTTAGATTTCTTTCTAAGTCAGCATGACTGTACATAAAAATTTGTTTCAACCAGAAGCCTGATTTATGGCCCATCAGGTATGCATTGTACATCTGCTTTATAAATGAGTAGCTTATAGGAAAACATCTTGTCCTTAAGATATTGATCAATGCTCCTATTCCCTACATTACATGACATTAAAACTAGTGATTCCTGCTTACATGTTAATCTAATCTCTTTGAAAGAATTTATCTCTGGCATACCGATTTACAGATTTTTAGGTAAAAAAAGTATATAACTGTGTTAAAACTGTTCATTCCCTGGAGTACTTTTCCCCTGTGAATATCATGTTTCCTGGGCAGCTGTCCTAATCTGTGTTAGAACAAAACTCTCTCTGTTTTTTTAAAATCATATTAGAGTTCTTTCTGGTCAACTTGCATGGACATTTCTTGGCTTAGCTGGTAGGATATCAGAGAAATCCTCCTGAGGCCACCTGAGGTCTGCTTGAACCTGACACTTGGTACCAACATGGGCCCTTTGGACCCCTGTGGCTTCTCAGCAACCTTTGAGTGGATCAGTGAGTTCTGATATCCAGACCTCCTTATTTTAAGTTGACAAACCTGACTTTTATTCAAGCAGTTTTTAGACTGATTTTGTTTGTACCGGTAAGATTTTTTCTGGGTAGGAAACCTATGAACAAGGGCATAAAACATGGGTTAGCTAATTCATATTTGGCTTTGATTTGGCAATAAAACTTTGAAGACTGGGGGTGCCTGGGTGATTCAGTCAGTTAAGCATCTGCCTTCGGCTCGGGTCATGATCCCAGGGTCCTGGGATGGAGTCCCCCATCAGGCTCCCTGCTCAGTGGGGAGTCTGCTTCTCTCTCTCCTTCTGCCCTTCCCTCTGTTCATGTTCTCTCTCTCTCTCAAATAAATACCATCTTTAAAAAAAATAAACATTTCCTGGACCCTTTAGAAGATGCCATTGCTTTGCTGGAGAATTCAATTTAGCAGTTAGGGCATATGATCCTGGATATTCTGACTTACACCAGCTTGCGCATATGCTCATATCTGAGAATAGAGCAAAAGGATAGATAAATAAGGCAGAATGGAAAACACCAATGGGAGATTTCCCTAGACATGAAACAATTGATCTTGAAAATTGTAGAACTGCCCATAGTTTATATCGGGCAATCCCTGAGATTTTCCCAAAAAAGGTAAATTGGGCAAAAATTCAGCAATGTAAACAAAAGCCTGGAGAAGCTATTTTTGACTATTTTGAAAGATTCAAAAAAACATTTAAATGATACTCTGGAATGAATCCCAAGAGTTTTCAAAATCATCAAGGCAATCCTCTTTCTTTTTTTTATTTTATTTAAGATTATTTATTTATTTATTTGAGAGAGAGAGCACAAGAAGGGGGAGAGGGAGAAGCAGACTCCTCACTGAGCAGGGAACCTGATGCGGGACTTGATCCCAGGACCCTGGGATCATGACCTGAGCCGAAGATAGACGCTTAAGCAACTGAGCCACCCAGGCGCCCCAAGGTAATCCTCTCTTAAATTCAGTCTTTCTAGAAGGTCTCGATGAAGAATTGGCTTTGTTAGTAAAGTGATATGACTTAGGATGGGCAACATTACCTGTTAATGCAATTGTTTCTCTTGAGGATCAACTTTTTAAGAAAAGAAAAAAAGCAGCTAAAGTTGTGAATTTACAATTACAACAACTTAATGGTTCCACTAAACTGCTTTTCCAAAACCCAATCAAAACAAAATGACTGCCTCTGCTATTATTGTAAAAAAACCCCACAAACCCTGGACATTTCAAGTAAGACTGTTGCAAATTTAAATGGGATATCTCAACCCTACCTTTCTTCATTGCCCTCAGAGTAAAAATTCAGTTCAAGTGGTAGGGGTTTCAAATCTGCCAATTTGAGTATTTAAATCAGAACCAGTAACTTTACAGTTAGGAAATATTACAGGAAATCTTGTCTTTTTGCTGGCCCATTGTGTCCCAATTCATCTTATAGGACAAGACCTTTTAGAAACATATAATGCTCATATCTCCTTTTCTCAAAAAGGTGAAATGTTTTTAGATTTAGAAGACATAGATGACAGATCACAATCCTGTGTCTGAAAACTTAATGATTACCAAAACAAAGAGACCAAACAAACCAACAGGAAGATAACCATTTGTTATTACAAATTCCCCCCCAAATTATGGTCCTCTTTTCTTTCTGATATTGGAAAAATTAAATCAGCAACTCCTATTAAGGTGACTGTCAATAACACTAAACCATTACCTAATATTTGATAATATTCACTCAAATCAGAAGCATTAAGCAAAATAGGACAATTATCCAAGAATACCTTAAAAGGGGGGCTCATAATTCCTTTTTTAAAATTATGTTCAGTTAGTCAGCATATCATAATTCCTTGTACTTTGTAAAACATCTATTTTACCAATAAAAAGCCAAATGGAAAAAGTTGGAGATTTGTTCAACATCTGAGAGCTATAAATAGTATTGTGGTGCCTTGACATTCAGTGGTTCCAAATCCACATACTTTGCTCTCCTCGAGTCCAACCAGTATTCATTACTTTTCATAGTGATAGATATGTGTAACTCCTTCTTCAGTATTCCTGTAGATGTATTAAAATCCATATTAACTCAAGCTCCTGCCCAAAGACACCCCAATTATGACCTGCCTTTCTTCATTTTTGTCCATGAAAACAAAGGAAATGCTCTAAGTGTACTAACTCAGAAACATGGTGATCAACATCGACCTGTAGGATATTATAACTAACAGCTAGGTTCAGTGGCTAAAGGACTCCCACCTTGTATGAGAGCAATTTTGGCAACGACACTCTTATGCAAGGCCACTGAGGAAATAATAATGGGCTCCCTTTAACTATTTATGTTCCACATTCTGTTGAATCTCTTCTATACTCTCATCTTATTCAACATTATTCTGTCAGTTAGTTAGCCTCTTAAAAAGTAGTATTACTCTCTTGGGGCGCCTGGGTGGCTCAGTCGTTAGGCGTCTGCCTTCGGCTCAGGTCATGATCCCAGGGTTCTGGGATCGAGCCCCGCTTCGGGCTCCCTGCTCAGCAAGAAGCCTGTTCTCCCTCTCCCACTCCCCCTGCTTGTGTTCCCTCTCTCGCTGTGTATCTCTCTGTCGAATAAATGAATAAAATCTTTAAAAAAAAAAGTAGTATTACTCTCCACACCTAATAGTACTCTAACTTGATGAAATAACTTTAACCCTGCAACTTTACCTCCAGATCTACATGAAGACCTTGATCATGACTGTATTTCATTAACTGATTATCTTCTTACTCCTAGAAATAACTCATGTGAGACTCGCATTGATAATGCTGACTTAATTTGGTTTACAGATGATCATATCTTTTTCTTTTTTAAGATTTTATTTATTTATTTGAGAGAGAAAGCACAAATTTGGGGGGGTGGGGTAGGGGCAGAAGGAGAGGGAGAAACAGACTCCCTGTGAGCAGGAAGCCTGGCTCAGGGCTGGATCCCAGGACCCTGGGATCATGACCTGAGCCAAAGGCAGATGCTTAACTGACTGAGCCACCCAAGTGCTCCTACAGATGATCATATCTTAAAGATGAACATTATTGAGCTGGATATGCAATTACTTCTTTAACAGATATAATTGAAAGTTCTTATTTACCCAAAATAAAATCTTCACAATCTAAATTAATTGCACTAACTTGAGCTTGTCAATTGGCTAAAAATCAAATAGCAAATATCTATACTGAGTCATTATGCCTTTGGAGTAGCACATGACTTTGGAATGTTATGGAAACAATGAGGATTTTTAATTCCTCAGGACAAGCTATAAAAATGGAAAGCAGGTTGCAGAGCTATTAGATGTGATACAACTACCAAAACAACTTGCCATTATTAAGATGCCTGGGCATTCTAAATTTGATACCATAGAAGCAAGAGGAAATCATTTGACTGACAGAACTGACAAATAAGCAGCTCTAGACACAAATTTTGTCCAGCATCAAGAATGTTCATTGATCCTTGATACGAATTCCATTAAAAGATCTTCTTTTACAGACTCAAAGGGGGAAAATTCAGCCCTGTCACTCAGATATGGGTTGGGCTTAACAAAAAACCTGCTGTTCCCTTTGGAGCACAAATACCTTTACTTTCACATACTCATCAATTGACTCATTGGAGACCTAAAAAATGATTTTATGGGGTAAACAATATTTATGCAAACTTTCTGCTATAGTAGCCTGTCAAGGGTATGCTTGCTGTACTATTTGCCCAATATATAATCCTGGAAAGCTATTCCATGGATCACAAGGCCATTTCTCTCTTCCCAAAGGACTATTTGAAGTATGGCAGTTGAATTTTGTCTAGATGCTACCATCTCAAGGATATAAATATGTTTTGGTTATTATTTGTATGTTTTCACATTGGTTTGAATCTTTCCTTGCAGAAGAGAGCTATAGCATTAACAGTATGCAAATTATTATTAGAAAGAGTAATTCCTGTTTGGGGAATTCCCTTTGAACTACATCGTGATCAAGGTTCCCATTTTACTGGACACATAATTAAAACCATTTGTAATATTTAGCCGACAATGCAACATTTTTGTTGTGCTTACCATCCGCAGTCCTCAGGACTGGTGGGAAGAAAAAGTGGTACCATTAAGATTTAATTGGCAAAAATTTCAGGAGCTTTTAAACTTCCATAGCCAAAATCTCTCCCACTAGTACTTCTAGGTCTTGGATCTACTACCTTTTGAAAATATTGATTATCCCCTTTTGAAATAACAACTGGACAACCCATGAGGTTAGATGAAGGGATGTATGAACCAACCTTATTAAAATTATTGACATTACTGTCAAGGTCTCATTATAGCTCTTAAACAAAATGGAAATTTGGTTAACAGTTTATTTTACAGCGAGCTCTGGGGAGATGAAGATTGCAACCTGGGGATTTTGTTTATTGGAAAAGACACCAAATAAAAGTCTTTACAACCTTGCTGGAAGGGACCTTATCAAGTATTACTAACTAATCCTTGTGCTGTTATGTTAAAAGGTATAAACTCATGAATCCACATTTCTCATTAAGTCCCCTTCACCAGAGTGAACTTCAACTCTTGTCTCTGACACCTGGCTCTGACTGACTAAGCAATAGTTGCCAGGCCAGGATGAAAGTAGATGACATCAGGGTAGACTACATTTCCCAAGATTTGGGACCAGGCCTATATTTCTACTCTTCTTTCTTTTTTGATTTGTAATATCAGAATATAGTAAACCTATTTGTTTGCTTTCACTTCCCTCTTTTTTACATCCTGATAAAATATCATGGTTACCTGTGGATTTAACTAATATAACTTCGAATACTACCCGGTACTTCACTATGATGATAACTTAGATAAAATGTTCATGATCCCTTGGACAGGCTCTAATCTTCCTTTAGCTTCTGATGCTTGTTTTTGTTTTTTTTTTTAGGATATATATATTATAAAGGACTTCTATTAAGAAAAGCCTTTCAAAAAGTACTACCTAACTCAAATTTAACCTTCATTGTTTATGACACTCAGCAGATTGACCATTGTGTCTCTATAAACTTAGATGATAATTTATTAAGAAAGTCTCCTGGGTACAATGGGAGACACTTAGGGCAGCCTGTCCAACATGCCAAAATATCCAAGGTATTCACAAACCATGTTTTTGTGGATGGAATGGCCTAACACACACACACACACACACACACACACACACACACACACATGAAAGATGGGTGTCTATCAGAGATGCTACTTTAGGAGTGACTTGGTGGATTCATCCACCTTCTAAATCTAACTTCGCCATATGACCCAGAAGATTATGAGAAGCCTTATGGCATACTTAGAGAAAATTACATTTAGGAGTTCCTACTACTCATTTAACACTAGTCTGGGGAACCCAACATTTTTGGGTTCAATATGTTTATCCTAATTGTACTAAAGCTGTTAGTTTACAATGGCAACAACACATCTGGTGGATAACTCAGCATCGGCCCCAGTGAAGAAAGTGAGCTCTGGGTGCCATAAGATCAGGTCTGGGTATCTTTGGTCAAGCTGAGTTTGCCTTTAATAAAGATAGGCCAAAGGAAAAAACACTCTTGCCGAAAAAGGAAAATTAGACGGATTTTTATTTCAGGAAGAAGGTAAAGGATGGAAATCTGTTTGCGTTGCTAATTCAGCACTAATAAAATGGCTAAATCAAACAGCATATTATGACCAAAAATGCTCATGTCCAACAATGGGGAAAAGCATATACTTTGACCCAAGGGTTCCTAGCCAGGCTAATCCAAATGGAAGCGGAGGTATCTATGGGCCAATGGCCTTCTTAACTGCAGAAACCCAAAATATACGTTTATGCAAATTACATAGCTCTCCTAATCTGTGTAAAATCATTAAAGCCTCTTGTAACTTATATAAATGTTCAGTTACTGCCTTAGTACCCAAACTTACGGCCGACCAGACTTATGATGTTGTTCAATTAGTAGAACAGGAACTGTTGTAAATACTACCAGAATTCTTCCCACTGGAGGAAGATGGACCTTAATAGCCAATGATTCTTTTTTTTTTTTTTTAAAGACTTTGTTTATTTGACAGAGAGAGACGCAGCGAGAGAGGGAACACAAGCAGGGAGAGTGGGAGAGGGAGAAGCAGGCTCCCCGCGGAGCAGGGAGCCTGATGTGGGGCTCGATCCCAGGACCCGGGGATCATGACCTGAGCTGAAGGCAGACGCTTAACGACTGAGCCACCCAGGTGCCCCGTTAAGCCAATGATTCTTATTGGATTCCAATACCTACTGGCATCTGTGAATTCAGGCAAAGTACACGGTTATGCCCTAACAACAATGGAACCCTGAATTCACTCCAACTTGGCCTGTAATGGCTATGCCTGGTATATGGGAAAAGGAGGATTTTGTTGGGAAGATTTGTAAAACACTTCTGTAGTACTCCTTGCTTTATGTTGTAACAAGAGTACTTTTAATCATAACACTACTGCTATATGGTGTAATACTGGCTTTGCAACTCAAATAGAATTGCCTGATGCTAACAAAAATTATACTAATATTGATATTGATGACCAAATGTTTTGGGAGAATTACAACCACCACAAGATGTAGTATCTATGGAAACTAACTGGCCAGAGAAATCGTTACAGATAACAGAAAATTTAATTACCATTTTAAACCAATCAGCTCAAACATATCACAAAGCACAAACAACCAGAGATAAAGAAGATACTCAAATTAATTCAAGATTTTCAAAATACCGGGCGCCTGGGTGGCTCAGTTGGTTAAGTGACTGCCTTTGGCTCAGGTCATGATCCTGGAGTCCCGGGATCGAGTCCCAGGATCGAGTCCCGCATCGGGCTCCCTGATCAGTGGGGATTCTGCTTCTCCCTCTGGCCCTCCCCCCTCGTGTGCTCTCTCTCTTTCATTCTCTCTCTCAAATAAATAAAATAAAATCTTTAAAAAAAAAGATTATCAAAATACCTGCAATGGATTTTTTTTTTTTGATTCTTCTCTTGTCTTTCTAATTCTGTACCTATTCCCTGTTGGTTGCTTCTAATGTTATTAATTGGATTTTTATTACTATTTCTGTATTTATGTTATGAATGTTACAAAAAAGGCAAAGGGAAAAACTCACCACAAAGCACATGTACAATGTTTGCACGACAGTTTGATCTCATTGAAAAATAAATCAGCTGTAATATTCCCAGTTAAAACCCATACTGTTGACCCTCTTCCCTACCCCCACATAGACTCCTAGGCCACCTAAATCAGGCCTAGCATCAAGGGACATGATGGACCCATGGCAGATAAAGAATCACCCTGACATCAAGGGACAAAATAACTATCATCATTGCTTTCTGCCAGAAGATCATTGATCAAATGGGGCGGGGGGTGAGGTAGGGCGCGGGGAAGCAATGAGAAAAAAACTCTCTAAAGGCCCTGATATAAGGGAGGCCATTTTAGATTTCTTTCTAAGTCAACATGACTACATAAACTTTGTTTAAACCAAAATCAGGCAGGCCTGATTTAAGGCCTGCCAAGCATCTGCTTTACAAATGAGCAGCCTGAAGGAAAGCCTCCTGTCCTTAAGATGTTGATCAATGCTCCTACTCCCTATATTCTATGATGTTAAAACTCGTGATTCCTGCCTACATATTAATCTATAACTTTTTTGAGAGACGGTACCTCTGACATATTGATTTATGGCTTTTTATGTAAAAAAGTATATGATCTTGTAAAAACTCTTCATTCCCTGGAGCACTTTCTTCCCTGTGAAAATTGTGTTTCCCGGTCAGCTGTCCTAATTTGGGCTCGAATAAAACTCTCTCTTCTCGTATTAGAGTGCTTTCTGGTCAATTTATGTTGACAGAACTATATAGCACTTTGTACTTTATAAGCCATAAGTACATGTACCTTTAATGTTGCAGTTTAGGTGGGAATAGAGGAGTCCTCCCAAATTGGCTTTGTTTCTGTCTTAGTCCATTTGGACTGCTATACCAAAATACCACAGACTGGGTGGCTTACAAACAACAGAAATTTACCTCTCACAGTTCTGGATGCTGGAAGTCCAAGATCAGGGGCCAGCATGGTTGGGTGGGGGCCCTCTTTGGAGTCACAGAATTTTTGTTGTTCTCACATAGGCCTAGGGAGCCATCTGGGTCTCTCTCTCTTCCCCACCCCTGGGTCTCTTTTAAAAGAGCACTAAGCCCATTCTTTTTAAATTTTTTTAAAGATTTTCTTTATTTATTTGTCAGATAGAGAGAGAGAGCAAGAAAGCAAGCGAGAGAGAGAGAGAGAGAGAGAGTATACAGCAGGGGGAGCGGCAGAGGCTGAGGGAGAAGTAGGCTCCCTGCTGAGCAAGGAGCCCAATGTGGGACTCCATTCCAGGACCCTGGGATCATGACCTAAGCTGAAGGCAGATGCTTAACCGACTGAGCCAGCCAGGCATCCCACTAATCCCATTCTTGACCCTCATGACCTAATCACATTCCAAAGACCCCCACCCTCTAACACCAGCACATTGGGCATTAGGATTCCCACTTGTGAATTTGGCAGGCATAATCAGACTATAGCAGTTACTGCTTCTTGTCAACATTCACTTCTTTTTATCCCTCTCCCCTAGTTACACTTTATTTGTTCTGATATAGCTACACTTGTTTTTTTCCTTAGGATTTTTCTTTCTTTTTTTTTTAAAAGATTTAATTTATTTATTTGAAAGAGAGAGAGAGCGAGCGAGAGAGCACGAGCAGGGGGAGCAGCAGGGCAGAGGGAGAAGCAGGCTTCCCGCTGAGCAGGGAGCCCGATGCGGGACTCGATCCCAGGACCCTGGGATCACGACCTGAGCCAAAGGCAGATGCTTAACGACTGAGCCACCCAGGCGTCCCTGAGGGAGATGATATTATCCCCATTTTACACATGATAAAGCTGGAGCTCAGAGGGATTAAGTAACTTTTCCAAGGTCACACTCCCAAAAGCAGCTAGTAAATGGTCTGAACTCATTGGCTCATTCAGTCAGTCATTTCTCAGATACTCACTGAGCATGTTTATCAGCCATTGTTCTTAGTTGCAGGCAATGGAAACCAACTCTGGTAGATTTGAGCAGAAGAGGAATTTATTAAAGGGATCCTGGATTGATTGCTCAGAGAAATGCTGGGAGCACTGGAGTACAAAGTGTGGAAGCTTCACAGCAGGAACAATGGTCAGACTATGGCTGCCTTGGGGCACCTGGGTGGCTCAGTTGGTTAAGCATCTGCTTTCGGCTCAGGTCATGATCCCAGGATCCTGGGATCGAGCCCTGCATATGGCTCCTTGTTCAGTGGGGAGCCTGCTTTGCTAGGCCCTAGACACTTCAGCTTGTGACGCTCACCCACTGGTTCTGGACACTGGAAGCTGTTTGTGAGCACTGCTTCCTCCCTCATCTTTTTTTAAGATTTGTTTATTTATTAGAGAGAGAGCATACATGTGCGTCAGTGGGGGGAGGGGCAGAGGGAGAGAGAATCCTGAAGCAGAATCCCCGCCGAGCGCAGAGCCTGTTGAGGGGCTCAGTCCCAGGACCCTGAGATCATGACCTGGGCTGAAATCAAGTGGTGGCTGCCCAACTGACTGAGTCATCCAGGTGCCCCGGTCTCCTTCATCTTACTGCAGCCACCACTGTCCCCAGAGTCTCCATAGTTTCTTGGTATGACAATCTCTGGATTCAAGGCCTAGGCAGATGCCTCTGATGAGTGGAGCATGACTGCATGGGCCTGGTCCAGAGCTGCTGGAGTGGGGAGCAACACACTTCTTGCACTTGCATCTTCTCTCCTGGGAGGTGGGCTCTATTCCCAATCATATGATAAAGAACTCTCCAAATGTCGTAAAGACATTCAAACCCTGGGCAGCCAAAGGAACATCAAACAGTCATATGTATATCTACTATACGAATGGCACCGCTAGACATGGTGGAGAATGCAGAGATGAATCAGACCCTGAACCTGCCTTCAGAGACCTTATTGACTCATAATTCTCTTCCTTTCAATGTGCACATTTATTTGGCACCATAATTTGCAAAGCTCTTTCACTCTCACTATTTCATTAGATCCTTCTGACAGCCATGTAAGACAGGCAGAACTGATGTTATCTCCATTTTATACTTGAAGAAGCTAAAAAGTTAGGTAATGAGCCAGTCCTCTGACTCCAGGCCCAGTGCTGAGTGAGTCAACCAGCAATTAATTCCAAGGCATGTGGTTTCCCCATTTTTAAAAAAAGATTATTTATTTGAGAGAGAGCGATCAGGGGGTGGGGGGTGGTTAGAGGGAGAGGGAGAAGCAGGCTCCCCGCTGAGCAGGGAGCCCAACTCGGAGGCTGGATCCAGGACCCCAGGATCATGACCTGAGCTGAAGACTGACCCCTAACCCATTGAGCCACCCAGGCGCCCTTCCCCTGACATTTTAATGCTCCTGAAATCAGGAGGCATCTTATAATCAATGGTATATCATAGATTAATTGGCAGCCTAATTCCTAGTGGTATGTAAACTAAGGGAGCATCTTCAATTGGTGTAGATTCATTGGAATGCAGTCACTAGATAAGGGTAGGAAGTAAAGTAATAAGGGGACATAAAGGTGAGCCAAGAGATCAGGGAAGACTTTGTGGGGGAATCATACAGCCCACCATCCCTCGGTTCCTTATCTACAACTCTGAATTCCAAAAGGCTTTTTTCCCCCCGAGTTTGGCACCAAAACTCATTTGTCAGCAAAACCTGACCTGAACTGATGTGAAGTAATTTATAACTATAAGGGATATGTAAATATAATATATAATTATAACCAAATAATAATTTTAATTATTCTACTTACCATGAAGATCAATATGTGTAGCAGCAGAAATATTAATGTTTGGTAATGGAGCATTATTCCAGCCCCTTGAGGGGAGGGAAAGGAGGAGGTGTTACCTAATATTGGGTCCATGTACTGCACTGTCTTTTTAAAATCTGTAAAATTCTGAATTTTGAAACTCATTTAGACCCAAGGGTTATGGATAAGGGACTCTGGATTGTATCTGACCTGGGGCTTGATTGGTGGATAGAATTTAGATGTTTGGAGATGTGGAGGGGATTTTAGGAAGAGGAAGAGCATCATCCCACACCAGCTTAGGTCTAGGTCTAAGTCATTATTCAACCATTAAACTTGCTTTAAGAGCAGAGATGACTGGCATCTCTCCCTTAACTCGTGATTCATACATTGTTGGAGGGTTGGACTTTCTGGGTTTGGCTTTTTCCCCCACAGTAATAATCCCCTCCTTTTCCCACAAATCACCTGACTTCTCTGAAAACTCTAACACACCCTTTGGCTGGAAAAGAACATTAAGCAATCGGTGGAATTCCCCACTCCTTCTTTCTCCCCCTGGAGCCCTGGATGAAGGGACCTTGGGCATGACAGAAGTATGCAGTTCTTGTTTCAAAAGCAGAGGGAGCTCCAAGATCGAGGCTGAGTTACCCTTTCCCTTGTCATGGTCTCCCAGCCCCCTCTTTGTTTAGATCAGGGAATTTCAGACATGCACCCTGGGATAGAGAATCAGATGAACAGAACCAGGACAGGGAGGCCGGCGGAGTTCCTGCAGAGGGAGTGACCAGGCCCGGTGCTGCTCTCCCTGGGAGCCGGCAGGGTTGCCCAGCATGTCCACTGGCACGAGAGAAGGGACTGACCCACTTGTTCCCATCCGCTTCTGAAGGTAAAAACCTTAAAAACTGAAGAGCAGAGCTTTGGTGGAAGAAAAAGAAAGGCAGAGAACTTCACATGGGAAGGTTTTGGGCAAAGACCGAGGGCTGGAAGGAGCAAAGTAAAAGAAGGCAGAATATAGGCAACCTCTTTCTCTTAGGTTGCCCTCCCCCCTCCCCTCGCGGTTACCCCACTACTTACCATCGTTTTCAGGGTTAGAAACATTTTTGGCAAGACTCTCTGAGGAACTATGGAAAGATATCTCATCTTTTTTAATAAAGGAAAAAACCCCAAACCCTGGAGAATTAACGTAGGAAATTGAGGGGATACATTTCCTTTCCTTTCTTTTTGTGTTTCTTGTCATTCAGCTGCCCTTTGCCTCATTCCCCACCCAACCCTGTCTCAGACCACTTCTCCCAAGGTCACTGCCTTCCCCTAGTAAAAGAAGGTCATCCCTCCATCAGTGGTCATTGGGGAGCACCAACAGCAATACGTGCAATAATAAACATCGTAAAGAGAGCTGGTATGAAATGATAAAGGGGATCTTACCAAAAGAGGAGGGAGAAATGTCCTAGGGGGATAGTCATGATGGGGAAAGACTCCTGAAAACCTGAGTGGAAATGGGGATATTGTTTTGTGAGGGCAGGAGAGAGACTGATAGAGTGGGGGCAGGGGTCACTGGTGGGGGTGAGGGAAGAGAAGGAAGAAAATTGGGAGAAAACGCTCATGTTTTTTTTTGGGAAAACTGGGAGAAGATCCAGAGAAGCAATGGGAGAAGGATAAGATCTAGTTTTAGTCTAGAAAGTGAATTGAAGTAGAACCAGGGAGGGTATGAGATGACAGGCATCCTGTGGTGATCAGTGTATTGCTTTGTTTAACCTGTATGTTACTCTTATGAAGGTGACGCTGAACCCCAGGTGACCCCCATCACCAAAGCAGGTGCCTGTGTTTGTTTGACAAATACAGCCAGCCCTGCCACCCCTTTGCTCCAAAGTCCAGAGGTGCAGAGAGCCAGGACCTAGAGGCGTGCTCTTCACCAGGGATGAACAAATTGCCAGAGATGTGGTAAGTGATCACGAGTCTACAGAGATGTACATGGACTCTAGTCCCTTTATCTTCTCTAGAAAATAGCTCAGATCTGAAGCCCAGGTTTTGGCTTGACCTAGGCCTTTTTGCTCTATTCCAGCCTAAGATTCTCTTCCATGTGCTGTTGCCCTCCTCCCTTCTACCTATTTCCCTCCCTTTCCCCTCCCTTCTACCCATGACAAATGCTAGGGCACTCCACTAGTCCGCCAGTACCTGGGTCACCCCCCTCTCCATATGTTTTTTTTTTTCAGGTGCATTGTGCTGTTTTCCCTTTTGGCATCCATTTATGCTGAGCCTACTATGTATGGGGAGATCCTGTCCCCTAACTATCCTCAAGCATACCCCAATGACATAGAGAAATCTTGGGATATAGAAGTTCCTGAAGGGTATGGGATCCATCTCTACTTCACCCATTTAGACATAGAACTGTCAGAGAACTGCGCATATGACTCAGTGCAGGTATATTACAATAAGCACATAAAGGATAGGGCTGGGGTGGTGGTGGTGGAATGTTCTATTCTTTCTGTCCCCTTCTGTGACCTCCATGCCAAAAATATTACCCTTTCTTAGCTTCCTTTTGACTCTTTTCTTAGATAATGTCAGGAGACTTTGAAGAAGGGAAACTATGTGGACAGAGGACCAGCAAGAATCCCAACTCCCCAATTGTGGAAGAGTTCCAAGTCCCATACAATAAACTCCAGGTGATCTTTAAGTCAGACTTCTCCAATGAAGAGCGTTTCACTGGGTTTGCTGCATACTATGTTGCTGTAGGTAAGGCTCACCCTTCTCTATGTTCCTTAGTGATCCAGCCAAAAGATTAGAAGCAGAACAAACACTGAGAGATTCCGTGAATAAGGATTCTGTTTATAATTATAACTCTTATGAAGTGTTGACTGGACTTGGGTACGTCCATGAATTGCCTTTGTGAAATTCAAACACAAGATTATATCTCAGTGATGATGATGATAATGATAAAAATAGGTAATAAATAGTAACTTATTGAGAACCACTATAAATTGGGCACTGTATTAGGAATTTTATCTATATTAACTTAATCTTCTCCTCAGCTCTTGAAGCTAAGTATAATGATCTCCACTTAAAGATAAAGAAAGTGAGGACTAGGGAAGTTAAGTAACTTGCCAAGAATCACAAGAGGAATGCATGATATTCAAACCCATCCAATGGCAAACAAACCTTCAAATTCTGTGTGCTTCTACACCTAACTCTAGGTTAAAGTGAAGTTAGAACATCTCATAAAGCCAAACTATTGTTTGGATTTGACAGAAATGCCCAAATCCTCTAAAGTGGTAAGCGTACTGATTGTACTTCCCCTCAGAAGACATTTAATCATGTTTAGTCTATAGAGTGTTGTCTCTGGAACTGAAATGCTCTGTTTGTGAGAAAGGCCAAGGGTCTCTGGCATTGAGAGCTCCCTTATAGCCATGCAATGACAGGACTCAACTCCAGAATCAGAATCATGGAGAGTAATATAGAATAATACCATCCTGAAATGTGATTCATTCATTCATGTTAGCAATAGGCCTTTCCTAATTTTTATTACCCTTGTAGTTTTGGGTTTAAACTCATTCTTCCTTCTATGTCTTTGTTCTTGACTTCAATCTTTCTCTACTTTTTCTAGATATAAATGAGTGCACAGACTTTGCAGATGCCCCTTGTAGCCACTTCTGCAACAACTTCATTGGTGGTTACTTCTGCTCCTGCCCCCCAGAATACTTCCTCCATGATGATACGAAGAATTGTGGAGGTGAGCTTGGCATCAAGTGGGGTACATGTTCCCTGGGATTTGGAGTGGCTTGAGGCTTCAGTTATAGCTTTGTTGACCCTTCCAGTTTTGACTAGCCTCAGCCTTGCTTTGGCACCTATCTTTAGTTACCCATAAGCTGCGGGGGAGCCACAAGAGTGGAGGAAGACAAGACTACAGGGTCAAGTTAAATAATTGGAGAGGAGAGATAGATGCCTGTGAAGAGTCTACCTGGGACTGTTCATAACCTTGAGGGGCTCTATCATAAACAATGTGATGGAAACCCAATAGGCATTGGGTATCTCTATTGATTTGTATCGGGTGTGTAATTGTGGCATGTGGGCTCCAGTCAGGGATGCTCAGTTCATGAGAAGAGTCATAGAATGGGGCAGGGTCTCCTTTCCTTGACCCTATATTTGATTCCTCTTTTTTTTTTCTTTCTTTTTCTCCCTTAGTCAATTGCAGTGGGGATGTATTCACTACACTGATTGGGGAGATTGCAAGTCCCAATTATCCCAATCCATACCCAGAGAACTCAAGGTGTGAATATCAGATCCTGTTGGAGGAGGGATACCAAGTGGTGGTGACTATGCGGAGAGAAGATTTTGATGTGGAACCAGCTGATTCGAAGGGCCACTGCCCTGACAGTTTAGTTGTGCGTGATGATTAGTTTTCCTCCCAACTCACACAGAGAGATTTCTCCTCAAAGACAAGTTGTCTTTCTTTCTGTCCCCTCTTTTCTTCCCCTCCTTCTTATTTTATGTTTCTTTCATTACCTCCTTTACTCTTATCCCCTCCATTTTACCTCTTTCTTTTAGTTCTTTCTCTCTGCCGATTTCATCATTTCATTTCTTTTCAGTTTGTTGCAAGAGACAAGCAGTTTGGTCCTTACTGTGGTAATGGATTCTCTGAGCCACTAAATATTGAAACTAAGAGTAACACTCTTAATGTCATCTTCCAAACTGACCAAACAGGGCAAAAAAAGGGCTGGAAACTTCGTTACCATGGAGATCGTGAGTAACCTAGAAGTTGCTCTTTGGTGTTACCAAAGTCCTTGGACAATGTAAGATCCAAACAGGTAGATTGTTATATGGCTAGGTATCCTGAGAGACTTCACTTCTTCAGCAAGATCTAAACCTGTCAGTGGTTGTAAAAATGCCTGAGCCTCTAGGAATCCTTCAACTGGGCTTGCAGGTGCAGACAACTTGGGGTGGTTAGTTAGTATGTACTAACATGGCTGGGTGGATGGAACTGGCTCAATGACTTCCTGGAGTATGTAATACCATATTATTTTAGACATCTCCATTGGAATGTTAGGCCTCAGGATTAAGGACTACTGAATGATTTCAGAAAGTGTGAGGATGATATAAATAGAATAGAGTTTATCCAACTCTTTGGTAATTTTTCTTTTTCTGTCCTTTCCAAGCAATTCCTTGTCCCAAAGAAGTCACTGCCAATTCTGTTTGGGAGCCTGAGAAAGCAAAATATGTGTTCAAAGATGTGGTAAAGATAACCTGTCTGGAGGGGTTTGAAGTTGTACAGGTAAAGTACTATTAGGGTCTTCTCCCTAATCCTTACATCAGGATGAGCATACTGGAATTGTCTAATGGTTTACTGAATGTCCTTGTTTGAGCAAGGTTTAACACCTTTTCCACAAACAGAACACCTCAGGATCTTTAGTCCTTCCTTGTGAGTCATGGCCAGATTGACACTCTCCTTCTGCCTTTAGTCTTCCTGGGGAAGGGGATTTGATATGTTGGGGCAAAGTTGTCTTTTAGCCTTAACTTCTGGGTGCTTTGGGTCATTCTACTAAGATGTCCCCAAGCTTCTTGTGGTCAGAACTCCTCATTGATCCAAGGCTAGAGATCAATTTCATTTTTGACTTTGATTTCCCATATCTCTCCTTATAAATTAATGGTGATGTGTATTATTCTCCAGGGAAGTGTTGGCTCGACATCTTTCTATTCTGCTTGTCAAAGTAATGGAAAGTGGAGTAATTCCAGACTGAAATGTCAACGTATGTATTTTTTTTAAATGGGACTCTTCCCCTCCCTTTTGATGGGAATTAAAAGATCAGTTCATCAAGATTCAAGTTCATGTTTTCCTCTTAGGCTTGTGAGAGAGTGGGTTGGATTTTTTTAAAGATTTTATTTATTTATTTGACAGAGAGAGAGAGAGCACAAGCAGGGGGAGCAGGAGGGGGAGATTCAGGCTCCCCGTTGAGCAGGGAGCCTGATGCATGAACCCTGGGATCATGACCTGAGCCAAAGGCAGACATTTAGTCGACTGAGCCACCCAGGCACCCCATGGATTTTGTTTTTGAAGGGAAGCCATCCATGAAGTGCCAGCCCAGATCTGGTCCCAGACTGGCCAGACTAGCAGGTTTCTTTCAAAGAAAGAGGCCATGGGATTGGTAGAGTTAGTAGAACTATAGAAGTCCATTCCTGGCTTCTGCAGGATCCTCCACCAACCACTGAGAAGCAGGTTCCTCCTTGTAGCTTTCAAGGGCCTATCTGAATTGGCAGGACTCAGTGGTCTGGGGAGATTCATCTCAGGTGCGCTTATGGACGTGGGGGGTGGGAAGGAGTGAGGGACACGGCTGGGAGAATGGAACTGGCTCAGTGACTCTTCCTAGTAGGATGTAACTATCCTAACCATCACTCTCCTGCCTTCTTCTTGTAGCTGTGGACTGTGGCTCTCCTGAACCCATTCAGAATGGTAAAGTCGAAGATCCAGAACATACTTTATTTGGTTCTGTCATTCATTACACTTGTGAGGAGCCATATTATTACATGGAAGATGAAGAAAGCGGTAGGTTTCTTTGACTAGAGAAAAGAGGAGAAAGAATAAGAGTGCTGGAAAGGGAATAGAGCAATCTTTCTGGGTTGGAAGAGAGTTTGGAGAGAAATGAAGGATGGGATGGACTTTATCCTCTTGGCTTAGTCTAAAGATACAGTTTTCCTATGGGGATATAGGATCATCCATAGGGAATAACAGAGGTCACTGAGCTCAGCTTCACAACTATGGCAGAAATTCCCCCTACAATATCCATTTTCATGTGGTTACCCAGCTTTTGACCAGTTATTTAATGTAGAACATACAGGAGTAATGCTTCCAGTGTGAAGTCACCAATACTATGTGACTGGCTTTCTCGACGGAGAGGCCTTATTAGTACTAGATGAAGGACTGGAAAAGGCACAATATGCACCACTTTATTGCTTTTAATTTATTATTATTTTTAAAGATTTATTTATTTATTTTAGACAGAGAGAGAGAGAGAATGAGAGAGAGGGCGCGAGTGGGAGGGGCAGAAGGAGAGGGAGAGAGAATGTCAAGCTGAGCGCAGAGCCTGTCATGGGGCTCGATCTCACGACCCTGAGATCGTGACCTGAGCCAAAACCAAGAGTGGGACCCTTAACCGATTGTGCCACCCAGGCGCCCCACTTTTAATTTAATTTAATTTATTTTCCCACTGGAAGCATTTTTCTAATTTCTGCCATAACCCTCTTCTGCTTCAGAAACTGTTCCTTCTCCTCCCTTGGCAGGATAGAGGCCAGAGGCATTGTGTAGAGGGTGTCCTCAAGATTCTTTTCTGGTTGATTTGATTTGATCCCCTCCTCAAATCTCAGAGGAGCTGAGGCTCTGCATGAAAGGGGGAATGGAAAAGAGGAGATGTGGTGGTGAGTGTGTCTTTGTGCTATTCCAGGAGAGTATCACTGCGCTGGCAACGGGAGCTGGGTGAACAAATTGCTGGGCACGGAGCTGCCAAAATGTGTTCCAGGTAATGAGGGCGCAGTCTCGGGGACAGACCATAGACTCATGTGCCGGTGTATGGGGTCACTCTCTGAAAGTAGCTGCAGTCCTCTTGGGAAAGGACTTCATCTGGGTCTAGCTGAGTCTAGTCTAGAGGTGGAGACAACACTGGGCTGGGGGGGCTTGCCAGGGCCTTGGGGAATTCCTCCAACATTGAGTCAGGCCAACTGACAGGAAATAGAAAGTTAACCAGTGACGATATCAGATTCTGGGCCAGTTAAGTTTGGTAATGTAGCTGTAGTAAGGGGATGTAGAATTGCTAAAAACAGGACCTGAAAAGTGAGAGTGAGGAATCCACACACAGAAACAAGACCAATTGACTAGCCCAGTTATTATGTAAAAAGTCTATCTGGCAACAGTCTATCTGGCATCAAGAAATGAGTTGCAGACAGATCACAATTGGATAGAAGAAGGCTTTCAGGCAAAGCCAGAATAATAATAATGTTCTGGTAGTAACAGCTAGGGGCTGAGTTAGTTAATTGCATTTATTATCTCATTCCAGTCCTTGCAACAACCCTTTGAAATATGATTAGTCCCATTTCACAGATGAGTGAACTGAGTACAAGGTCACAGAGTTAGTAAGAGGCAGGAGTAGACTTTGAACCCAGGTCTGTCTGGGTCCAAAGACTTTTATGCTCACCTCAGAGTCTATTCAGGCTGATTGCTGAGCGATTTAGGTAAGCTGACTTCATCTGGAATAAAATTCCATTTTAGTTGTATTTGGTAATGGCAAAGTAATCAAATCTGCAATCAGTGGGGAATGAGATGAAAGAGGAAAGAAGAGAACCCTCTCTTTGTCCTACTTCCATGGACTGCTAGGAGGGACTCAGCTGCAATTAGGACTTCAGTAAAGAAGGCGATAAACACTCCATGTGGGCATCAGAAGAAGGTGGGATGTTGCCTCCTCCACCATCTGTATGAGGAAAGAATTTCCCAGCACTGTTTCCAGTTGGGCCCCTGTCCCATGCTGAACCTAGGAAGTCTCTTCCACAAGCCTGCCTGTGGCTTTGGAAAAGTGAGGGGGAGATGTCTGGTGATTTCATTCAGGATGAACCTGGTACTGAGATGGTTGACCAAATACAGGGTTGGCTATATTGTGCTAGAGAATTCTGATGCCTGGCAGGTTTTTGAGTGGTTGGAGGATTTGCAGGAGGCCAGCAATTTATTTCTTCCTCTCTCTCCACCTTGTTCTTGTTCCTTCCTAGTGTGTGGTGTTCCCAGTAAGCCCTTTAGAGGAACACAGAGGATATTTGGAGGAATCATTGCAGAGATTCAAAATTTCCCCTGGCAAGTCTTCTTTTCAAACCCATGGGCTGGTGGGGTTCTCATCGATGAGTACTGGGTGCTGACAGCTGCCCACGTCGTGGAGGGAAACCGTGACCCAGTAATGTACGTTGGGTCCACCTCAGTGGTCACCTCAGAACTGGCAAAAGCCCAGATGCTCACTGCTGAGCGTGTAATTATTCATCCGGGTTGGGAATTCCTGGATGCCCCAGAAACACGAAAGAATTTCAACAATGACATTGCACTTGTGCAGCTGAAAGAGCCAGTGAAAATGGGACCCACTGTCTCCCCCATCTGCCTGCCAGGCACCTCCTCAGAATACAACCCCTCAGTGGGAGACCTGGGAATGATCTCAGGCTGGGGCCGAACAAAGGTAAGAGATCATGTGATCCTGCTCCGAGGGGCAATGTTACCCGTTGCTCCCTTAGAAAAGTGCCGGGAGATGAAAGGCAAAAATGTCAAAGTGGATATAAATTCCTATGTTTTCACTAATAATATGATCTGTGCTGGAGGAGAGAGGGGTGTTGATAGCTGTGAAGGGGACAGTGGTGGAGCCTTTGCTCTACGGGTTCCCAATGAAGGGACCCCCAAATTCTATGTAGCTGGTCTGGTGTCCTGGGGCCCCCAGTGTGGAACGTATGGAATCTACACACGAGTGCAGAACTACATTGACTGGATAACGAAGACAATACGGGAAAACAGTACCCCCAGAATGGACTAATCCATACATACACTACCAGCCTCTCCAAGGGCTATGACCAATCTGTTGCTTTCTGTTCCTCTCAACATTCCCATTATTTCACCATGATTGAGAGAAGATTTGGGAGTATGATTTAAATAGAACTTGATTATTGGGATACCTAGCTGGAAGTAGTGTTTGATCATTACATCGTATTGGTCACTTGGTGTGGTCTGATTCTGTGGGGTCCTCTCCCTTGAATTCCAACTGTGGATAACAACATGAGAAAGGTGCTCCTATCTTGCACTGTTCCATAGGGAGTCCCCTTTCCTGATGATTGCCTGATGTTACAGTTCTGACTCTGAAATTTATTGTTGGGCATACCCTTGATTTTTTTGTTTCCTCTTTACCTGTTTGAAGTTCCATTTACTTTATCATACTCAGTGTCTACTATCTACTTTTAATAAATCATGGTTATAACCCAGTTCTGGCTGACTTGTCTTATTCCACATCAAGACCTGAGCCCCAGAGAAGGGTGATGAAAGGCTGTGTCTTGGAGATTCAGGCATCTAGCAGTTCATATTGAATTGTCGTGAAAACAGGGATTTCAGATTTTCTCCTCTCTTCCAATTGAGATTTATTGTGGATCAGCATGAACATCATCAACACAAGGTGCCATATTTTGCTTTTAAAACTTATGAAACAAACCTGAACCTCATTCAGAAGTCTGCATACAGAATTGGCTGTTTAAGATCTTTAAGTATACAATTTTGAGGTATAAGTTGTTTTGACATCTTCTGAAAATTAATTTTCTTTTAATACATTTGTATAATATAATATTTTTTTGTATAATACAATATTACAACTTAATAAAAAGAAAAAAGAGAAATTGAACATGCTCTCATCAGCTTGCCTCGTGGTTTTGATCAATTTGTCAGTCAGGCAACAATGTCTTCTCCGGGTTAAACTCTGTGCCAAGACGTTACAGCTGAAAATTCTGGCGAGGATGGACCCAAAAACTCTCCCTTCTATTTTTTTCCCCAAGGGAATGGAAATTAAAAAAAACCTTCTTTCTCACCACAAATTTATTAGTAATGAAAAATGGCCACACAATTGAGACTAAGTATTTTTTTTTTTTTTAAAGATTTTTTATTTATTTATTTGAGACAGAGAGAATGAGAGACAGCATGAGAGGGAGGAGGGTCAGAGGGAGAAGCAGACTCCCTGCCGAGCAGGGAGCCCGACGCGGGACTCGATCCCGGGACTCCAGGATCATGACCTGAGCCGAAGGCAGTCGCCCAACCAACTGAGCCACCCAGGCGCCCCTGAGACTAAGTATTTTTAAACTGTGGACAGGAGGCCTCTTTAGGGTGGTGGTTGCCCCAACAAGGTGTCTTATGAAAGCCACGGACTGAGAGTAAGAGTAGGAGTTCAGGAAGACTCTGGTCTGTTGGATGGGACATGAGGCTTTCAAGAGAGGAGTTTTTACCAGAAGCCAAAAGGTGTGTATTTGGAAAGGACTTTGATTTTTTGTAGACCAAAAGGGCTAAATTCAACAGTTGACCTTAGACTGAAGGTTAATACATGATGAAGTAAACAGAACTGTAATTGAAAGTTCTGAAGAATCAAAGGAGAATTATAATAAGGAAACTTGGAAGGACTGTGTCAAGTCAACCAAGCAGCATAAAGCCATTTACATTATTCCTTAACTGTACCTCATAACCACTTTTGTCTACCTGCTGTCATTACATATGCAATGGAATTGACAGTATAACCTGGACTACAATGTTTTGGGTGGGAGAAGGGTGATTCCTCTAGAGAAAAAAAGAATTGAAAAAATACTAAGAAACTTCCTCATGATGTAGAAACTTTCTTTTTAAATAATTGAGATAATAGAAAAAAATAACCTGGAATCAGACAAGTAACAGATAAAGGAAATCCATCTATGCCAGGATCTTCAGTCTATTTGGGTTATTCCTTTACAGATGACCTGGGGTATTAGTGACAGAATCCCCTCATTGTTACTGCCTTATGCAGTAGGATGGTTATGGTTAACTTTACTACGAGATCATTTCTCTGAGTGAATGGCAGGGAGGGGTTCTAAATGAATCATCATCAGAGACTTCAGAGCTGGGAAGGACTCATCACCAAGGCCTTGAAGGGCTAGAGAATCACTGATTGTGACTTAAAGGGTATCAATCATATCGCCTCACGTGTCACTTGGGAACAATGTGTGTCTGCTTCACCTGAAACTCAGGAAAAGACAACTTTTAAAAGCGGGTGAATTGTCACATTTCTTTGGTCAGAAGAAAATGGACTGGCAGATCAGTTTCTCATGCCAGGGTGAAAAGGTGGTATCCAGGGGCCAAGAGGATTTAATGGAAGGAACCTAATTGAAACTGGACTAACACAGAAGGCACTGGTAGGATTTCGGGACCCTCTAAAGTTGCTTTTAGTGGGATACCTTGAATCAACAACATATTCTGTAGAAATGTGATGTTACAGTTTCCACATACCTGTTTTTTTAAACTAAAAATACGAGAAAACTGTTTTTTTCAGCTTTATTGAGGTGTAATTGACAAAATTGTAAAATATTTAAAGTATGCAATGTGATGATTTCATATACATATATATTGTGAAAGGACCCCCCATCACATTCATTAATTCATTACCTCACATATTTACCCTTAATAATATTTTTTTTGGGTGAGAACACTTTAGGTTCTAGTCTCTTAGCAAATTTCAGTTATATGATATTGTGTTATCAACTATAGTCACCATGTTATGCATTAGATCCTTAGACTTTATTCATCTTATAACTGAAAGCTTTTACCTTTTTACTGACCTCTCCCTATTTCCCCTACACCTCACCCACTGGCAACCACTTTTCTACTCTCTGTTTCTATGAGTTTGACTTGAAAAAAAAATTTTTTTTTTGAGATTCAACATAAAAGCAATACTATGCAGTATTTGCCTTTCTCTGGTTTATTTCACTTAGCATAATGCTTTCCGGATTTGTCCATATTGTCACAAATGACAGGATTTCCTTTTTTAAAAAGCTGAATAGGGGTGCCTGGGTGGCTCAGTCAGTTAAGTGTCTGCCTACAGCTTGGGTCATGATCTCAGGGTCCTGGATCGAGCCCTGCACTGGGCTCAGCTTTCAGCGGTGAGTCTGCTTCTCCCTCTCCCTCTGTGCTCTCTCTTGCCTTTGCTGTCTCTTAAATAAATAAATACAATCTTTTTTTAAAAAAATAAAAAGCTGAATAATATTCCATTGCATGTAATATACACCATATTTTCTTGATCCATTCACCTCTTGACAGACACTTAGGTTGTTTCTATACCTTGGCTATTGTGAATAATGCTGCAAAGAACATTGGAGTATAGATATCTCTTTGAGATAATGGTTTAGTTTCTTTTGAATATATACCCCGAGGGGGTACTCCTGGATCATATGTATTTTTATTTTTAAGTACTTGAAAAACCTCCATTCTGTTTTTCATAGTGGTTGTACCAGTTTACATTCCCAACAACAGTGTACAAGTGTTCCCTTTTCTCCACATCCTTGCCAGTATTTGTTATCTTTTCTCTTTTTTTCATAGCCATACTAACAGATTTGAGATGCTATTTAATTGTGGTTTTGATTTGCATCTCCCTGATGATTAGCAATGTGATGCTGAGCACCTTTTCATGTACCTGAGGGTCATTTATATGTCTTCTCTGGAAAAATGTCTATTCAGGTCCTTTACCCATTTCAAAATTAGGTTATTTCCCTTTTTGCTATTGAGTTGTACGAGTTCCCTGTATATTTTGGATATTAACCCCTTATTGGATATGTGGTTTGCAAATATTTTCTTCCACTCTGTAGTTTGCCTTTTCATTTTATTGATGCTTTCTTTTGCTGAGCAGAAGATTTTTAGTTTGAGGTAGTCCCACTTGCTTATATTTGCTTTTGTTGCCTTTGCTTTTGGTGTCAAATCAAAAAAGTCATTGCCAAGATCAATGTCAAGGAGCTTACCCCCTATATTTTCTTCTAGGTGATTTATGGTTTTAGGTCTTATGCTCAAGTCCTTAGGATTAAAGACCTTTTTTTCAGTTGATATTTGTGTATGGTGTAAGATAATGGCCTAGTTTTATTGTTTTGCATATGGCAATCCAGTTTTCCCAACATCATCTATCGAAGAGACTATCCTTTTCCCATTGTATGTTTTTGGCTCCTTTTTAAAAGCTTAATTGCCATATGCGTGGGTTTATTTCTGGGTTCTCTATTTTGTGCCATTGATCTATGTGTTTGTGTTTATGCCAATACCATACTGTTTTAATTACTATAGCTTTGTAATATAGTTTGAAATCAGGAAGTGTGGTGTTCCAACTTTGTCCTCCTTTCTCAAGATTGCTTTGGATATTCAGGATCTTTCATGGTTTCATAGAAATTTTAAGATTGTTTTTTCTATTCTGTGAAAAATGCCATTGGAATTTTGATAGGGATTACATTGAATCTATAGAAGGCTTTGGGTAGTAAGAACACTTTAACAACATTAATTCTTCTAGTCCATGAGCATGGAATAGCTTTCTATTTATTTTTATCTTCTTCATTTTCTTTCATCAATGTTTTTTTTTTGAGTTTTCAGTGTATGGATCTTTCACCTAAGTATTTTATTCCTAAGTAGGTTTATTCCTAAGTATTTTATTCTTTTTGATGCTATTGTAAATAAGATTGTTTTCTTAATTTCTGATAGTTTGTTGTTAGTGTATAGAAACAGAACTGATTTTTGTTTATATTGATTTTATATCCTGCAACCTTACTGAATTTATTTGTTAGTTCTAACAGTTTTATTTTGGTGGGATTTTTAGGATTTTTAAATATAATTTCATGTCATCTGCAAATAGAGACAGTTTTACTTCTTCTTTTCCAATATGAATTCCTTTTATTGCTTTTTCTTGCCTGATTGCTCTGGCTAGGACTTCTAGTACTATGTTGAATAAAAGTGGTGAGAGTGGGCATCTTTGTCTTGTTCCTGATATTAGAGGAAAAGCATTCAGATTTTCACTGTTTAGTATGATGTTAGCTGTGGATTTGTCATATATGGCCTTTGTTATTTTGAGGTACATTCCCTCTATACCCAGTTTGAGAGTTTTTATCATGAAATGATGTTGAATTTTGTTAATGCTTTTTCTGCATCTATTGAGATGATTATATGATTTTTATCCTTCATTTTGTTAATGTGGTGTATTTCACTGATTTGTGAATGTTGACTTATCCTTGCATCCCTGTAATAAATCCCACTTGATTATGGTGTATAATCCTTTTAATGTGCTGTTGAATTTGGTTTGTTAATATTTTGTTGAGGATTTTGGCATCTCTGTTCATCAGGGATTTTGGTCTGAACTTTTCTTGTACTGTCTTGTCTGGCTTTGGTATCAGGGTAATGCTGGCTTCATAAAATGAGTTTGGAACTGTTCCCTCCTCTTCTATTTTTGGAAGAGTTTGAGAAGGATTGGTGTTAATTTTCTTTAAATGTTTGGTAGAATTCATCAGCGAAGACTTCTGGTCCTAGGACTTTTGTTTGTTGGAAGGTTTTTGATTACCAATTCAATCTCTTTACTAGTAGTTGGTGTATTCACATTTTCTTATTTCTTCATGATTCAGTCTTGGTAGATTGTATATTTATAGGAATTTATCCATTTCTTCTTAGGTTGTCCAATTTGTTGCCAAATATTGTTCACAGTAGTCTGTTATGATCCTTTGTATTTGTATGGCATCAGTTGTAATATCTCCTCTTTCATTTATAATTTTATTTATTTGAGTCCTCTCTCTTTTTTTCTTAGTAAATCTGGCTAAAGGTTTGTTTGTTTTGCTTCTTTTCAAAAAACCAGCTCCTAGTTTCTTGGTAAATCTAGCTAAAGTTTTGTTTTGTTTATCTATTAAAAAACCAGTTCCTGGTTTCATTTTCTATTGCCTTTTTTTTTTTTTCCACGTATTTTGACAGAGAGAGACACAGCGAGAGAGGGAACACAAGCAGGGGGAGTGGGAGAGGGAGAAGCACGCTTCCCACGGAGCAGGGAGCCCGATGCGGGGCTCGATCCCAGGACCCTGGGATCATGACCTGAGCCGAAGGCAGACGCTTAACGACTGAGCCACCCAGGCACCCTCTATTGCCTTTTTAGCTTCTATTTTATTTATTTCTGCTCTGATCTTTGTTATTTTCTCCCTTCAACTAAACTCAAGCTTAGTTTATTCTTCTTTTTCTAGTTCGTTGAGGTATAAAGTTAGGTTGTTTGTTTGAGACCTTTCTTGTTTCTTAATGTAGGCATTTATTACTATGAACTTCCCTCTTAGGGAATATTCTGTATATATATATATATATTTGTATGAGATACTATTGAATGAAATTGGTGTGAGATACTATTATAGACAAACTGAAGCTCAGAGAGGTTAAGCAGCTTGCTAAGTTGCCATGGGTAGAAAGAGACTAGGCCCCTTGACACAAGAGTGAATTCCCTGAACTAACATACCCCCTTGCAGCTTAGTCAGTTGGTGACTGTCTTTTTCTCCCCCAGCCTCCATTCTATAGGGCCTGGCAGTGTGTGACTCCTTGAGCCTCATTACCATGTAGAGACCATTCTCTTCCTTTTGTGGCCTCTTAGTGTTGAAGCTCATGGCATCGGACTATGTCATTTACATCTACTCATTGTTGTAGTCCTCTCCTGGAACCTGGGTCATTCCCCTCATTTTCAATGATCTTGGTTCCTGATTCACTGTCTTTCTAACACTATTCCTGTCATAGTTTTCGGCAATTTCAAAATACAGATAGGCGATCCTTCTATCGCTTTGGCCTTATAGTTCCACAAATCTTCTCCAACACTTTATCTTCCACTTCATCTCAGCCACACACTCCCATGGTCATGCTTTGATAAACCGTTTCATTACCAGTAACCGCAACCTCTTCTATTATCTCAACTTCGCACATCCCATTCTTTTGCCACCACCTCCTATTTTTCCAAGTCAATTCCTATAGGTCTACATTTTCCATATCCTATAATACCAGAAACCCTAATACATCTATCCTACTACATATTTACTGTCCATTATCCTCACTGTACTTGGTCTCCTCTTTATCCCACTTAAATTCAATATAATAACTCTCTTGCATACAACTTGGACTCCTGTGCCCTTCTATGGCTTCAGTATATTCACTTGGCAAGATGAAACCTGCCTCCTCAATGCCCATATAAGTGCAGCTGAAAGTGGCTGGGGAAAACATACAACCTAACTCATACAACTGTCTCACAAAGGTGAGAACAACCATCTCATTTTATTTATTTATTTATTCATTTATTTTATTTTTATTTTTTAAAAAAAGATTTTATTTATTTATTTGACAGAGAGAGATAGCGAGAGCAGGAACACAAGCAGGGAGAGTGGGAGAGGGAGAAGCAGGCTCCCCGCTGAGGAAGGAGCCTGATGCGGGGCTCGATCCCAGGACCCTGGGATCATGACCTGAGCCGAAGGCAGACGCTTAACGACTGAGCCACCCAGGTGCCCCAACAATCATCTCATTTTAATTCATGACCATGAATCTCAAGTGGACCCTAATGCTCCTAGGCAATCAAAATTCCCTAATCCATTCTTTCTCCCACTCTCCTTGATGATTATTCATTCTTTCTTCTCTCTCCTCAAACCCCCAAATCCTTCATCCACACTCTCAGCCAATAACCTTATTTTCTACTTCACCAAGACAAATGAAGAATTAGAGAAGAACACCTATGGAAATACCAGCATCTTATAATCTGCTTGCCTGTCTGTTAGCATAGATAATGCATCCATGCTTCCAACTGGATTCTATCTCTCTCCCACTTCCACTGGCCATCATCATTTCCCCTCTCTATTATGTAATTCCCAATAGGCTGTAGACATGTTGTTACTTCTCTAATTAAAAAACAAACAAACCCTTCTCTTGACTCCAGTTCTTCCAATAGCTTGCCCTGTTTCTTTATTCTCTCTTGCAGCAAATTCCTTAAAATAATTGATTATACTTTTTGTCTCTAATTCTTCTTCCACTCTCTCTCCAACTCCAGTCTGGCTTTTGCCCCCATCATTCCACCAAACTGTGCTTTTCTGGCTCTCCAGTGACCTTGGCATTGCTCTATCCCAGGATCAATCTTGTCTTCATCTTGACCTATCAGTGGCATTTGCTCAGTCAATCAATTGATCACTCCTTCACCTTGATGCATTTTCTTTCCTTGGGTTCAAAATTCTGAGCTCTACAGGTTTTCCTCCTACTTCAGTGGTCACTGTCTTAGTCAGCTCAGGCTGCTATGATGAAATGTTATAGACTGGGTGGCTTAACCAATATCTCACAGTTTTGGAAGTCCAAGATCAAGGTGCTGGCATATTCTGTTTTGGTGAGGTCCCTCCTCCTGGCTTGCAGACAGCTGTTGCACTGTGTGCTCACGTGGCCTTTTCTTGGTGCCTATGTGTGGAGAGAGATCTTCACTTTCTTATCCCACCCTCATGACCTCATCTAAACCTAATTACCTCCTAAGGACCTCAACTCTGAATACCATCCTGTTTGGAGTTAGGTCTTCAACATATGAATTTTGAGATTCACATTTATTCTATAACAGTCACAATTTCTGAGCCTCCTTAGGCTGATTTTTCCTGTTCTCCCAGACTTTTATAATGGCATGCCTCAGGGCATAGGCATTGGTTATTTTCTCTTCTCTTTCTCTTCTCTATCAATCTTCACTCCCTTCACTCCCTTGGTGGCTTCATTCGACCTTGTGGCTTTAAACATCCATCTATATACCTACCAATGACTCCAAACTTTGCATTTTTAGCTTAGACCTGTCCCCTCAACCCCAAATTTATACATCAAGCAGCATATTCAGCATCTCTTTTTGGGTGTCTAGTGGACATTTATTTAATTTTCTGAACACATAAGATGAAGTTATAGCAATTGTTTTAATGTTCAGTCTTCTAATCTTACATATGTCAGTTTTTGCTTGGTTTTGATGGATTTTTCTTCTCGTTATGGGTCATATTTTCCTGCTCCTTTGTATGCCTCATATCCTTTGATTGGTTGCCAGACTTTGTGAATTTTATCTTGTTGGGTGCTGGATATTTTTGTAATTCTATAAATATTCTGGAGCGTTGTTCTGGAACTCAGTTAAGTTACTTGGAAACAGTTTGATCCTTTTGGGTCTTACTTTTAACATTTGTTAGATAGGACCAGAGCAGCATTTCATCTAGGGCTAATTGTTCCCTCCCACTGAGGCAAGACCTTTCTGCATCCCCTACCTAATGCCCCATGAATTCAGTCTGGCTGGTGGGATCAGGCACTTTTCCTTGCCTTGCTGATTGCCTGCTACTGTTCCATATAACCGTGTCATACAGCTTTTTTCTCTATCCTTGGATAATTTTCTCACATATGGGTGAGAAAATTGTAGGGCTCTTCTGCAGATCTCTGGAGTTCTCTCTTTGTGGCTTTCTTCTCTCTGATCCTCAGTTCTGTGAATTTCAATAGCCTTGGTCTCCCTGCACTTTTGGCTCAACCCAGGGAGTCATCTAAGTGCTACCTGGGTTTCTCCTTCCAGTACCTCAGTGTGGAAACTGTCTCAAGGAAGTAAGCTGGGGCAATCATAGGGCAACCATTGTCCTTTGTTACTTGAAATTTAATGTCTCGAGAATTATTGTTTCATATATTTGATGTTTTTGTTGTTGTTGCTGTTGTTTGTTGTTTCAGGAGGGCGGGTAAATCTAATCCCTGTTACTCCATCTTGGCCCTAATCTAATAGGCATCTGAAATTCAACATGTGCAAAAGGAACCTCCTTATGTTTTTCATCAGACCTCCTCCTCTTGTAATCTTCTGCATCTAGTTGACTTCTCTCTTTTTCTCATTCAGCTCTCTCCAGTATATTTTCCATCAGGAAACCTACTGGTTCCTCCTGCAAATTTTATCCATAATATGACTACCTTACATCACTTCCGCTGCTACCACTTGGTCTGAGCTACCATCACTTCTTGCCTGTATTATTGTAATTACTTCCTAACTGGTCCTCTTTATGCCCTTTCCCACCTGCAATCTGACCTCAATTCAGCAGCCAGAGTGAGCCTTTGAAAATGTAAGTTCACATTATTCTGCATTGGCTGCCTCTGCAATTCTCTAATGGATCAAGCATATTCTTGCCTCAGGACCTTTGCACTAGCTGTTTTCTCTTCCTGGAATGTCTTTTCTTAGATCTCTGAATATCTTTTTTTTTTTAAAGATTTTATTTATTTATTTGGCAGAGAGAGTCAGAGAGCACAAGCAGGGGGAGCAGGAGAAGGAGAGGGAGAAGCAGGCTCCCCACTGAGCAGGGAGCCCCATGCAGGGCTCGATCCCAGGACCCTGGGATCATGACCCAAGCAGAAGGCAGACACTTAACCATCTGAGCCACCCAGGAGCCCCTAGATCTCTGAATATCTAACTTCCTTCAATCTTTGCCAAATGTCCACCTTCTCAATGAAGTTACCCTTTTGAATTTTTTTTAAATTAAAGAGTATCTTAATAGAGCTCTATTTCTCTATTTTTTGACTAGATAATGCATCTACATGACTCAAAATTTGAAAGATCAGAAGAGTATAGAGTAATAACTTTTCTTCTTACTACTGCCCTCCCCTAGAAACCACCATTGTTTCTTGTATATCTTTCCAGCAATATTTTATACTTATAAAAGCAATGTGCACCCACTCCTCTTTTATATAGTAGTACTTTATACACACTGTCCTGTTTTTTATGTTTTTCATTTAAAGATTGAATGGCTACATTGTATTTCATTATTTGGATATTCCATAATATAACTGAAACTTTGGTACCAGACTTTTCAGAATTCAGGATTCTAATGCTTTGCTATCATATGCAGTGCTTCGATGACTAGCCTTGTACCTATGTCATTTATCTCATTGAGAATATCTGTGAGAAAAATTCCTAGAGGTAGAATTACTGGGTCAGAAGCATGTGCATTTGTGGTTTTGATTGCATGTTGCCAAATTGCTCCTTACAGAGTTTGTACCATTCACACTCCAACAAGTAACGCATGAGTGACTGTTCTCTCTACATCTTCACCAACAGAGTATGTTATCATTGCCAATCTTATAGCTAAAAAGATGGTGTCTTAATTTAAGTATTTTCTTTTCTATGAGTTAGCTTAAGCCCCAAAGCTTAACCTTAATTTGTATTTTCTTTTCTGATGTCTATTCATAGGACATTGGTTTCAGCCTTATTTTTTTTGTTCCGGTCACTTGAAGGATAAGCTGCATAGGACTTTGGAGGAGGGGCATGGGGTCCAGGAGGATCAGAGCAGTCACTGGACTCTGCTGGGATCACCTTTGAAGACTACAATAAGGACAAAGAACTCAGAATCTTAACTTTGCCAGGAACCTTAGAAATAGTTCAGTATTTTCATTTTCGTTTCAGTTTCTGTTCCACCACTTCCAGCTCCTTCCCCACCTCCATTCCCATCTCCACTGGAATCCTGGAGGTGCTTCACTTCTGAAAAATACTAAGTTACTGAAATCAGCGTGTGCTCCTCAAACACACTGAATACCACTTGCGGATGCTTTTGTGTAGACTATACAAGAAAATTTTTTCCTGTCATTTCTGCCATGTCCGCAATCCTGAAGTCCACAATCCTGACATCTGAAGTGCTCTTAAAAACTCAGAGTGTTTTAATAGTTTGTCACCAAAAGTTATTCAGTGGCAAAACCTGACCTGAAGGGTAGCTGTTTAGAGTCTTTATCTATCTCATATACTGTGAATATTAAAATGTTTTTCAGAAGAATTATTCCTCTGTTTTGTTGCCTTAGAGTGCTACCCTAGACCCTGCTGGGGACATCACATAATAGACAGTATGTTACATTTCTGAAACCTGTAAGATCTTGAATACTAAAAGCATTTGGCCCTGAGAGTGTCAGATAAGGGATTGTGGACCTGCATTTGGACTTAAAAATTCTCATTACTTGGAAAAGGCTTTAACTCTGCACTGGTCTTTTAATTTTTTACTTATTTTTATTTTTTATTATTTTAAAAAGATTTTATTTATTTATTTGTTTGTTTATTTAGAGAGAGAACATAAGCGGGGGGAGGGGCAGAGGGAGAGACAGAATCTCCAGCAGACTCTGTGCTGAGCGTGAAGCCTCATGTGGGGCTCGACCTCAAGACCCTGAGATTATGCCCTGAGCCGAAACCAACAGTCAGATGGTCAACTGACTGAGCTACCAGGTGTCCCTGCATTGGTCTTTTTAAATTCAGGCCTGTGTATGTCAGTTCATGTAAAGTTGTTCAAACAAGTCCAGAAGAGTCAGTTGTTCAATAACATCATGATAATATTCTATTATAAATAACTACAATGCTTATCCTAAGTTTTGGGTCTTTCTCTGACCTTTAAATATGCCTCAAGTAATACAAGTTATTTGAAAATATTGTTAATCTTTCAACTTGGAAACAAAAATTTCATACCACTCCTCTTCTTATAGAATATTTAGAGGGGCGCCTGACTGGCTCAGTCAGCGGAGCATCTAACTCTTGATCTCAGAGTTGTGAGTTTGAGCTCCACACTGGGTGTAGAGATTACTTAAATAAAATCTTTAAAAAAAAGAGAGAGAGAAATATTTAGAGATTGGAAAGTGAGCTTTTTAAAAAAAACCTGTTAAATTTGCAACTACCTGCGTGGGAAAGTCAGGATTTTCTTCATATCATACAATCAAAACAAAATTAGAAATAAACTGTTATTGGGGCACCTGGGTGGCTCAGTCAGTGGGTGTCTGCCTTCGGCTCAGGTCATGATCCCAGAGTCCTGGGATCTAGCCCGGCATCTGGCTCCCTGCTCAGCGGGGATTCTACTTCTCCCTCTGCCCCTCACCCTGCTCTAGTGCTCTCTCTCTCAAATAAATAAATAAAATCTTTTAAAAAAAGAAATAAATTTTATCTACAACCTAATTAAAAATGTGTGCATAAACTTTTTTGTTCTTATTTCCTTCCTAAGTATTTTTTTTTTTTTTAAGTAGGCTCCACACCCAATGTGGAGCCCAACGCAGGGCTTGAACTCACAACCCTGAGGTCAAGACCTGAGCTGAGATCAAGAATGCTTAACTGACTGGCCCACCCAGGTGCCCCTGCCTTCCTATTTTAAATACGATCTTACTAAATATTTTTATATCGATTGAATACTGCTTTTAACTCATTTTGCACACTGGAATTTCTTTCTTTCTTTTTTTTTTTTTTAAAGATTTTATTTGTTTATTTGCCAGAGAGCAAGAGAGAGAGGGAGAGAGAGCACGTGCGCCCAAACAGGGGAAGAGGCAGGCAGAGGGAGAAGCAGACTCCCTGCTCCCTGATGTGGGACTCAATCCCAGGACACAGGGATCATGACTTGAGCCGAAGGCAGATGCTTAACCTGAGCCACCCAGGCATCCCAAGCACACTGGAATTTCTCATAAAATTTTATTTGGAAAGAGTTTCAATTATCCAATGGTACAAAAATGGAAGAGAACAATGAAAAGTAGAGATTGTGGAATATACCTTCTGTAATCCTTAGAGGAAAGAAAGGTGATTTTTGGGTTGTTTTAGGTGACAAACAGAGATGGGGTTATAGAAAAGAGCATTTATTTCACACAGGGTTTTTCTGCATCAGTGATTTTAATATGGATTCTTAGTGGTTATCAATAACTGGTCAGATAATTTTTTTTGTTTTTTATGCACTGCCCTCTGGATTCTGCCCTAGTGAATTCTGGGCTCAGTCCTCCCCCTCCATCTCCTTCTTGATCCAGTCCACATAGTTGAGTAATTTGGTGTAGAAGCCATAGCCCCTGCTGCATCCAATGCCCCAGGACACTATGCCTGTGGCCACCCAGCGATTGTTGTGCTCATCCTTCACTGCAAAGACCCCTCCGCTATCCCCCTGACAGGCATCCTGCTTTAGAGACGGGTCCCCAGCACAGAACATGTTTTGAGAAAACACATCGTTCCTCTTATTTTTCCGGAGCCAGTTCTCACATGCCTCTCGCTTAGCTACAGGCAGACGGATAAACTTGAGGTCATAAGAAAGCCTCTCCTCCATTATCCCAAAGCCACTGACATAGCCCATGAGGCCCCTGTCATAGAAGGTCTCGTTGTCAGGGAGGCAGATGGGGAGGAGGTTGGGGCCCAGGGTGACACTATTTTCCAGCTCCAAGAGGGCAATGTCCCCCTCAAAATTGTGGGACTCATCCTGGCGGTAGTCTGGGTGGATGCTGACCCTGCGGACAGGGTGGTTTGCTAGTTTTGTGATCTCTTCCACGCTTACGTGGCCCAGGAACACATCCACGGTGGCATTGCCTTGTGCTTCATGATCCTTAGGGTAGAGGGTGTGGGCAGCGGTGAGGATCCAGCGGTCGCCCAGCAGGGCTCCACCCCCTCGCCCATAGATGTTGGTGAAGGCCTGCCAGGGGAAGTTGCCTAACTTGGCTTTTTGCCCTCCAATGATACGCTGCTTCTGTTCCACAGGGTGGACGGGTTTCCCACACACTGGAGAGGAGAGACAGGGAAGGCAAGGACAAGTCAGGCAGGGCCCACCCTCTTCCCTTCTGTGGTCAGTCAGTTCCCCCTATAACCCCTCTTTCAGCTCTGGGCTCTTTCCTTTTTCTCCTCCCATTCCCACACCCGCTGTCTTTGGTCTTTTGTCAGCCTCTTCTCCTTGTTCTTTTTATTTCTTCCTGGGGGGTTTTCTTGCTATTTTTATTCCCTGACTTCGCATCTGCTCAGTGAAAAAGCAGGAATGTCAGGACTGACTCTGGTTCTCTGGGTTCCTTTCTCCCTTTCTGCTGGAATATCTCCTCCCCTCTTCCCCTTATTCCTTTTGTCTATTTTTGACCTCAAGCTGGAGTGTCTCTCCATTCACTTTGTCTTCATTCTCTGTGCATGCTTTTCCTGAGGCTCTGCAGGGCTGCAAAATGCACTGGGGATGGCCCTGGAGGGCTTCCACTCACCTGGCAAACACCGAGGAATCTTCGATCCTTCCCATTCATTCTTCCATATGCCCTCTGCTGTGCAGGTATAGGCCCCTGAGAGAAGAGGGGGCTATGATCAGGCTGGGAGGTGGTGGACAGGGAAACCAGGTCTCAGAGGCCAAGGAGCACTGAATATGCGGGACGGGGAGACGGGAGATTTGGAACCAACAAGGACAAGGATCAAAGGGAAAGGTTCAAATACATAAGGATGGACTATCAAAAGTGTGGAGAGGGGAAAGGCTCCCTACATATATTTTTGTTTTAATGTTCAGTGAAAAAATCAGAATACTTAACTCTATGTTTGATGTGATCCCTATTTGTGAAAGTAGACATAAAAATTGGAAGGAACATATGAAAATCTTACCAGTGACTGCATCTTGGTAGTGGGATAGTAGATGATAATGGTAGCTACATGCTCTGATTGCTGACAGTGCACCATGCTTGTTGCTAAGCACTTTGTCTATATTATTTCATTTAAGCACCACAATGACACTTTCAGGGATGCATTATTATCCTCATTTTTTTGGATGAGGAAACTGAGCTTAAATAATTTGCACAGGGTCACATAACTTCTAAGTTCCAGAACGAAGATGCAAACTGAAGACTGTCTGACTTCAAAGCCAAGCTCTTAAATAATACCATATAATCTATATATAAGATTTTTTTCTTTTTTCTTTTTGATGTTTTAAATCTATGAAGCATGTGATTTATTTCATTTTAAAGAAAAGTTTTGAAGATGAGTTTGAGAGTCATTTGTTGCAAAAAAATCACAACATAGTAGCCTGAGGGGTATGTGGGGAGAATGTTGGGGAAGTCCCACATAGCTGTAGTGTGGTTGTGGTGGTGGTGGTGATGCTGGTGGTGATGGTGGTGGTGGAGGTGGGGGTTTGTCATGATGGTGTTGATGGTGGTGGTGGAGGTGGGGGTTGGTCATGATGGTGGTGATGATGGTGATGATGGTGGTGGAGGTGGGGATGGTGGTGGTGGTGGTGGAGGTG
>NC_138373.1:72777402-72803642 GCF_054177405.1 Leptonychotes weddellii
TGGTGGTGGAGGTGGGGATGGTGGTGGTGGTGGTGGAGGTGGGGATGGTGGTGGGGGGGTGGGGGTTGGTCATGATGGTGGTGATGATGGTGATGATGGTGGTGGGGTGGGTTGGTGGTGCTGGTGGTGGCAGAGGTGGGGATGATGATGGTGCTTGCGGGGGTGGCAGTAGTAATGGTCATGGTGGTGGTGAGAGGGAGCTGACTGTTTATGAAATTTAAGACTTTCTTTGTATCAGCTCAGGTGCCTCCTTCAACCCTACTAGTTGCCTCTTGGCACTGTACTTTAGGCCCCTGAAGCCAATGTCCAGGGCAGATACCTCAATATGCATCCCCTAGGGATTATGTTGGAAAAATCTCAGAGGATGTCTTGAGAAGATGGAAGGGAGAAGGCTGCCATTTGCATGGGTCCCTACCTCGCGCAGTCTCGCTGATGCCGCCTCTGGTATGCATCTTATAATATGGCTCCTGGCAGTAGTACTGGATACGGGCCTGGTAGGTGTTCACCCCCTTTGTGGTGGCATAATTGAAGGCCCCATTAGTCAGGCTTCGGGGTGGCCCACAGTCCTTGACTTGGAGAGAACACAGGGCCGTATGAGAGCTGAGAGTGACGGTATTGGAACGTCAGTGGGAAGAACCTGAGTTTTCTGCCCATAGAACAGGTTGAGAACCTTAGGGAAATACGGTCAGTGGCAGGGGGGTGGTGCACTTGTGAAGGATGGGAACTAGATGGAGTGAAATTCAGTTCTGGGTAGAGCCCACCAACACTGCTCACTTGAGGGTTGACCGGTTCCTGAGGTGGGCCATAGGCTTCAAGGGACAAGTGAGGGGGAGGGTGTTTTGGGGAGAGGCTTAGTCCACATCCTCTCTTCCTGCCACAGCCTAGGTCTCCATGGCTGGGTGGTGGTGGGAGCTCCCCAGGGGCAGACACCTGCTTAGTTGTGACTTACTCTTGCACCTGGGCATGGCACGATGCCAGGTGCCATCATCCTGACAGACAGCTGTGAAGGAGAGCAGCACCTGGTTTCCCTGTTTGAGAAGAGGCAGAGAGAGATAGAGGTGTCATTAACACAAGGAGGCACTGTGGTTCCCTTCCTGCCTTTCCCACACTGGAGCAGCAGGGAATGCAAGGCTATCTCTCAGGCTCTCAGACCTCAGCACCCCCATGGATGTGGCTCCTTTGTTCTTCTCAGACCAGAGTTGCAGATGGGAGCACTGAATCACACAGCGGAAAGTCAGAGCAAGGGCTGATTGTCAGACCCGATAATCCTCTCTCTAGACTCTTGCCTGCTTCCACTACGGTCCAGTTGACACCCACAATTTTGTTTTGTTTTGTTTTATTTTATTTTATTTTATTTTATGTAGGTTCCATGCCCAACGTGGGGCTCGAACTCACGACCCTGAGATCTAGAGTCGCACGCTCTATGGACTGAGTCAGCCAGGTGCCCCTGAACCCCACAATTTTAAATTTAAAAAAATAACAAGCTTGGTAGCCTCAGGGGTCCCTCCAATTGTATATATTTTTTAAAATAGCATTTTAGTTTACCAGCTTTTGTGAAATTAACCAATAAAGCCACGGTCTTTCCTGAGCCTGCAAAGCTGAGGACATGGTGGTGGGCCCAGGGTGAGAACACCATTGTGCATAAAAAAGCCCTGGGGCACGAGGTAGGAGATTTGGTTCTAGCTCCTGCTGTACAAAATCACTGTGATGTTGAGTGAGTCACTTCTTGCACTCCACCCTGCCTTGTCAGTTCCTAAATCCTACCATTATTATGCTAGGCCAGTAGTTCACAAACTTGGCTGCACATTAGAATCACCTGGGTAGCTGTAAGTAATCCTAGTGGCACTCCAGACCAATGGAATCAGTCTCTTGCAGGGGACCCACACAACAGTGTTTTTAAAATTCGAAGTGTTTTCAGTGTGTAGTCAAGTTTGAGAGCAGGTAGACCGGGTGATCTTCCAGCTCAAACATGTGTGAATCCAGCTGGGCTGAGCCTAAATCTGATATGAACCTACCCACCTGAATTGCTCCTAGAGGGCTGGGCCAGCTCTCTCCCTTCAGCCTCAGGCTCTTACCTCCACGAGCTGATAGCCTTGTTGGCAGGTGGCAATGAAGTAGTCACGGAACTGGTATTGCTGCTGTAGGTTCTGGATGATGGTGAACTTGTCTAGGGTCTGGGGCTGGGGGCACTTGATGACTGTTGGGAGACCAGAGGACATGTTTATTTCAGAGCCACTGTCCTTCTTTTGACCCATCTGAGTCTGCCCTGTTGCTGGCCAGTGAGAGAGGCCCCCAGGCAACCGTACTTTCAGTGGTATAATGCAGCTTCCAGCCTCGGCTGTCCCCCGAGTCATCTGTGAAGAACAGCAGATCCACCGCATTGCTGCTGCTGTCAAAGTCAGCGGGTCTTTGCTTCCCACAGAACTCGCCGATGTTCCTCCCGTTGGCATAGATCTGGTGGGGAAGATGGAGGGCCATTTCTCCAATTCAGACATTTTCCCACTGGGCCAGGACGGTGGTGGTGGTGGGAACTCTGCTTTGTGTGTATGTTTTCAGCTGGAGGAGAAAAGGGATCCCCAGGATCCACTTGCCTAGCCTGTGTGTGAGGTTGGTCAGTCCCGTCCCAATTGGCCAGAGGATCTAGCGGGAAGCAGGGATGCGGGGAGTGGAAGGGGAGGAAGGGAGAGTCTCAGGGAGTAGGATGGCTGTACCTGTAGCTGGTCATAGGGGCAGTGTACTTGCTGGTGGTCATCGATTTCAAAAGGCTCCAGGAACTTGAGGTGGAGGGTGAGGCCGCGCTCCACCCGGATGCTGTAGTTGCAACGCAGGTCGGGTGGGTAGGGCTGGGGGTACTCCAGGCTGGTGATGTACCCGGATGGCTCTGTGTACAGCTCACTGCTGCACTCGGCTGTGAGAGCAGAGCCGGACGGGGGTCACTGGGCGCTCTCTGGCTGGCCCCGCACGCCCTTGCTCGGCCCCTGCCTCCCTCCCACAGTGCCCCAACCTTACCCTGGCAGGAATGCCTGTCCTTCTGAAGCTCATAGCCTGGACGGCAGGAACAGAAGTAGCCACCAACAGAGTTGTGACACAGGTGCTGGCACTGGGGCTGGAGATTCTCCTCAACTGAGTTTCGCTGGGAAGCACATTCATCGAGGTCTGGAAGACATTCCAGAAGGAAGGGTTAAATTCCTGCCGGGGACTTCTGTCATGGCTCTGCTCTCAGAGAGGTCAGTCACCAGAGGCCTAAAGACAAAATCATCTCCAGGCCTCTCTCTCTCTCTCTTTTTTTTGGGGGGGGTGGTGGTGTGGGAAGGGACAGAGGGAGAGAGGAAATCTTACGCAGGCTCCATACGCAGTGTAGAGCCGGACATGGGGGTCAATCTCATGACCTGAGATCATGACCTGAGCCAAAACCAAGAATCAGACACTTAACTGGCTGAGACATGCAGGCGCCCCAATTTCAGGCCTCTCTAATGCTTTCTGGGAACGACCCCACCGTGACAGAATCTAGGTTGGCAGTCCTCTCCTGGAAAAAGCTCTTTTGAGGAGGAAAAAATAAGGAAGGACAGGCTTCTTGCTTCAATGGATTCAAGATTCCCCTTTTCTGGTCCCCATACAACATGCCTAAGGCCAGGAAAAAAGGCACCCGGGGCCACTCACCCACAGCTTGGTAATAGGCCAGGAAGCCCTTATAGAACATAATGGTGCCATTCTCCTCATTGGAGAAGTCCGTGTGGAAGGTCAGCTGCATCTTGTTCCCTTGAGACATAAATTCCTTTGCTTCTGGGGGGTTGCCCAGTGGAGAACCCACTTGCCCACAGAACCTCCCCAGAGTTTTTTTGTCAGCAGAGATCTGTGGAGAAAGGACAAAGGGTAGGAAGAAGAGCAGTTGAGGAGACATGTCCTGGGTGGAAGGTCAGCAGAAGTCTACCTCTTGTCCCAAAGAGTGAGTCGTGCCCCCCTGCTGGACCAGCTTCCATCTGGTCTCTACCTGCAGGGCTCTGGCTGTTGTAAACTGTCTCTCCATGACTTGCTTTCTTTTTGTTTCCCCGGTGACTTCCATCTGTTGAGTCTTTGGTGGCTAACTCCTGGCATGTTATCCTGTGCCTGGTACATCGCCCCTTCCCTGTTCTCTGTCCCCTGGCATGTTTCAGACCTTCCTTTGTCTCCACCACCTCCCATGCTCATCTTCCACTGGAATCCTGGTTTTCTCCACACAGCCTTTAGCATCTCTTCATTCCTGGAGCCTGGAGTGGTCTGCTTTATTTTCTGTCCAGTTATCCCACCTCACCTTATGCAAACCTTTCACGTCCAGCCACATGCCTCCTGGTATACTCAGCTGAGTGGGAGCCTCTCCAGCCTCCGCACGGACTAGCATCACCGGACTTCCCTTATCTCTTTGCTCACAGGTTCTTTAACTCCTCAGAAGTGGAAGACATCCTGCCCCCACCCCATCCCTCACCATCCCTGCCACCAAGACCCCTCCCTCCAACCCTGCAAACTTCTCCAGTCCTCTGGGCTAGAAGATGTATCATTTTCATGTTATTCTCTCATAACCTCCAGAGGGTCTCCTGGGAATGGTATTTACTGCATGTGTGTAGACTCTACTTGAATCCTGAATCTAGAATCTCATTTTTATTGATATAGAAAGTTGAGACTGGGAAGGCACACTTGGCTGTCACAGAGGTGAGGAGACTGAGCCCATTGACCTTGCTGAAGCTTATGCTTGAGCTACCACCACACACGTTTCTCTTCCCCATATTCCTGTTTAGGAAGGCAGCCATGGTGATATTCTACACGGAAAGAGGGAAACAGGCACAGCAGTTTTCCAAAGACTCCCAGCAAGTTAGCTGATGGAGAAGGTTTTTCTGACTCCTATAGACAGTAAATTTCCTGGAAGTGGGGCCTGCACATTCCCTCCTCTGTGTTTCTCCCTTCAGTGCTCACTGAGGGCCTCTAAATCCAGTGGACACCCCATCCATGGTGTCACCAGACTCTCCGAACTTCACTTGGCCATTAGCTCTTGCAGGGCTGGGGCTGTGTCCATGGGTGGGGAATGCTATCCAGGGTGATTAGAGCACAAGTCCTCAGTTTCCAGAGACACCCAGCTCTCCCTCTGCCCTCCCAACCTGATTCCCTACCTTGACATAGTCATACAAACAGCCTTCAGAAGGCTCCAGGTCAAACTGCCAGAAGATGAGCTTCACTCTGAATCCTGTGGGCACTGTGATCACAGTGGTTTTCTCAAAGTTGCTGGGGTAAGGCTTGGGGTACAGAGGAGATGTCACCTCCCCAAAGAGCTTCTGCGAAACGGGGATGGAGCCTCCCACGCGGCAGAACAGGATGGGCACCAGGAGGTATAAGAGGCACCTGCCGACAAGAAAGTGGGTGTCTAGTGCTGGAGGGCTGCGGCACCCCTGCCGTTTGGGCAGTGACTGGGGTGGGGGTTGGGATGGTCCTACCGCTTGGCATTTTCCTTTCTGGCCATTCTAGGCCTCGTAGAGATGTTCTAGGTGGGGGTGGTGAAGTGGAGAGCCTGGCCTCTAAAGCCGCTGCATTGGGTGTTCCTCCCCCTGGGTAATGTCCAGTCTAGAGGTCATCGTACTCCCTGCACCTCCCTCCCCATCCTCCTCCCCTGCCCTCTCCCACCACTCCCCTCCCCTTCCTGGAATAGGGCTGGCTTGGGACCAGTTAATGGAGGGTGAGGGTTTCCAGTCATGGCTCTCTGATGGGGCTCCCAAAGGCTCAGCAAAGACCTCTGGGAGAAACGACCTATGGAATATGGAGTCATGCACAGAGCACACCCCTCCTGGGCACAGTGGGTCCCTTCATCTTGCTGCTCCCCTGCCATGAGTTAGGAGGAAGAAGGGAACATGGCCATCGTCTCATGGGTCTAAGGTCTCCTCCTCAGGAGGAGGGATGATGGGGTATGTGTTTGCATAAGCACGTGTGTGCCTACGGGAATAGGTAAGGTATATGGGGAGGGAGGGGTGTTCCCGTCCCCCTGAATGAATTTGGGAGCAGGGTTGCCTCCCATGCCCAGGATTCTCTCCTCTGGCTTCTCCCACCCTCCCAGGGCCCCATCAGCCTTACTCACATTTCTCAAGGTTTGTTTTTGGATCCTGGACTCTCCTGACAGTGTCTTCATCCACTCTGTGTTGAGGGAGAGAGCGGTCATGCAGGGGAGGCAAGGGGGAGGGAATGACTGTGGAGGGGAAGGAGGGGACCATTCCCGGAGGAATGTTGTAGGGAAGGAACTATTTGCATAAACAAAACGGAAAAAAAAATCTTTCCAGTTTAATGTAGTTTTGGTTTTGAAATCCCTGATGGTGGTGCCACCTGCTGGCGGCCTGGGGAAGGGCTAAGGAGATGGGCCCGAGTTTTTCAGAATGGAGAAAGCCTTTGGTTGGAAGCCCAGACTTCTCGGTTTCTATATCTGATCTGAATTCTCCCTTTCTTCAGGGACTGCTGCTGTGTTTACAAGGTCCCGATGCCAAAGGGAACGGAAATCGCAGTTGAGGGGGTACTCTCTTTTCTGCAGTGCCCTGTTCCATTAATCCGGTTCTTCCTGCCCTTACCCACCCGGGAGTGGCCAGGGTTTTAATGTCCAGGTTGGTGTGACAGGAACCATGAGGCAGAGAGGGCATGGCAGGAGCGGACAGAAGAGAACGGAGTTTGGTTGCACTGGGGCCCCAGCCTCCTTTCCCATGAATGACACTTAAACATGGGACACAGAGTGCTTATGTCAGGGTGACCCTACAGCAGCACTAGGGTCTGTCTTAAGACCCTTCCTCCTCACTTCAGTGAACTCAGACCTGCCCGTGAACTTGGTTCTTAGAGAGGCAAGGGAAGCTGAGCGAGGGTAGAAACATCCTCTTCTTCTCGGCATCTGGTCAAGTGTTTGAACCCCTGAGAGTCACGGTTGCCTAGGACCAGGCAGACATTATGTCTGCACACCAACAGTGACTTGGTCTTTTCTGAAAGAAAGTAGGCCCCTGGGAGGGAGGGAGGTTTTGTCTCTCCTGTGTCCCAGGCCATAGTCTCCTAATTGGAAAGTTTGTTCGCTGTGGAAGCCTTTCTTCCTCAACTCTCCATGGCTCAAATACCCTTTGGCATTTGATTCCAGAGGGAGGCTCAGGCAGAGCTGGCCTCCGAGTCGTGGACCTTTGTAGTCTATCCTGCTTGTTTCTCCAATTGGATTAACCCTCTTTCCCTCCACCCACCTACCCCCTCATTCATCCATGTATGGACTACCTATTTAATATGCCAGGTACTTTCCCAAGCAATGGATTGCAAGGACTCACAAAGATGGGGCAGTTCACCATTAGGCAATGACCAAGTCCTCACTGAATGTGGTTAGAGAGCAGGTACAGGAAGATGCGAAGTCAATCAAGGTGTGGAGGGTTCCTCCAGCAGGCCTAAATGTCAGAGCTGAGGATCGAATCTGATGGCAGGGCTGATCCATGACATAATCTGTGACATGACCCATGACCTGGTCAGGTCAGAAAAGACAAAAGATAGAGGAGAAGGAGAAGGACTGGATGAGGAGACGAGGAAGAAGGGGAATTTTTTTTTTTTTAAAGATTTTATTTATTTATTTGTCAGAGAGAGAGCTCACAAGCAGGGGGAGCGGCAGGCAGAGGGAGAAGTAGGCTCCCACGGGGCAGGGAGCCCGATGTGGGGCTTGATCCCAGGACCCTGAGATCATGACCTGAGCTGAAGGCAGACGCTTAACGACTGAGCCACCCAGGCGCCCCAAGAAGGGGAATCTTGTCTCACAAATTGCACATTAGCATTTTGACAACACTGTGTGTGCGTGTGTGTGTCGTGTTCATAGTGGAGGCAATATGGAGGAGATCACAGGTAAGGAGCAGGTGGTCCAGGAAGGTAATTCTTAGCTGAAGTTCTCCTATTCATCCCAGGGATTCTGAGTATCATACAACATGGCTGCAAAGTGACAAACCTGGGCTTCATCACCTCAGTCCCAGGCCGGCCTCCTCTCTGCCAGGCCACTCAAAGGAACCTTTACTTGCACATTTGTCGTATACCGTTGACTTACACCAAGGACAGAAAGAAGAAACAGCCATATGAAGATTACTCCTGCACTGGTTTAAAGATCAGTATCAGGGGCGCCTGGGTGGCTCAGCCGTTAAGCGTCTGCCTTCGGCTCAGGTCATGATCTCAGGGTCCTGGGATCGAGCCCCACATCGGGCTCCCTGCTTGGCGGGAAGCCTGCTTCTCCCTCTCCCACTCCCCCTGCTTGTGTTCCCTCTCTCCCTGTCTCTCTCTCTCTGTCAAATAAATAAATAAAATCTTAAAAAAAAATAAAGACCAGTATCGAAGACATTGTCTATTTTATTGTTTATTCTTCTTAGGTTTTGGTTCTGGAGAAAAAAAGTTTCTCTCTTAAAGTAATGGTAGGTTACCTTATGTGGATATATCTAGACATCTAGATCTATATAGATCTATAGCTATAGATATATATTTTTTGCCTTGGCAGGGAGAAACATCATTTTTCAATAATAAAAACAAAATAAAACGAATACATGCTCATTAAATAAAATTTAGCAAAGTTTAGCAATTACGGAGGAATAGGGGAAAACAAAACAGCCAAAATTATACCACCTAACACAACTTCTGATTAGTATTTTAGGGTGTTTTAAAAAAGATTGATTGATTGGTTTTAAAGATTTTATTTATTTATTTATTTATTTATTTATTTATTTATTTATTTATTTAACAGAGAGAGAGAGAGAGTACAAGCAGGGGGAGTGGAGAATCAGGCTCTCCTCTGGGTAGGGAGCCCAACTCAGGGTTTGATCCCAGGACCCTGGGATCATGACCACAGCCAAAGGCAGATGCTTAACCTATTCAGGTGCGCCAAGACTTATTTATTTTATTTTAGAGAGAGAGAAAGAGAGAGCAAACACAAGTGGGAGGAGCAAAGGGACAGAGAATCCCAGGCAGACTCCGCACTGATTGCAAAGCCCTACGTGCGGCTCAATCCCACGTTCCTGAGATCACGACCTGAGCCAAAACCAAAAGTCAGACACTTAACTGACTGAGCCACCCAGGCACCCCTTAGGGTGTTTTTAATAGTCTTTTATACTTAGGTTTAAAAATGGTTTAAAAAAATCGAAGTAACCACATGTATGTACAACTTTGAATCCTGCTGTTTTTCAAAGATCAATTTTTTTTTAAAAGATTTTATTTATTTATTCGACAGAGAGAGAGATAGCGAGAGCAGGAACACAAGCAGGGGGAGTGGGAGAGGGAGAAGCAGGCTTCCTGCCGAGCAGGGAGCCCAATGTGGGACTTGATCCCAGGACCCTGGGATCATGACCTGAGCCGAAGGCAGACGCTTAACGACTGAGCCACCCAGGCGCCCTCAAAGATCAATTTAACCTTTAACCAGGTAAGCTAACTTGACCTTCAGTGCTAGCAGATTTGCTCTCTTCTGTTTTATGGTATTAATTATCTATTTCCATTTGAACCATCGTATTTTACTCGTGTCTTTCACTGTAAATCACCTCAAGACCTTATTAAAAGTTAAAGAGCTGGTCTTCTTAGGTGGAGCCCAGACCCAGGTGTCCAGCAGCACTGGGAGGTGTCGGCCCCAACATCCAGCCCGGTGCTGGGCTCAGCTTGGGGTCTGCGGGAGACGGGGCTAGCAGGGAAGTGTGAGCCAGGTGTTGTCATCTTCAATGAAGCAGGAATTCCCAGGGAGGACCTGTACAGATGTGGGAATTGGGAAGGGGAAGCAGAGTTGGTCTGGAGGACAATCGGGAGGTATCATGGTGATCTGGGAAGCCCATTGCCTTGGCAGTCCCGTCCCAGCTGTGGGTTTTGGGCAAGCCACTTTATCTCCCTGGGCTTCAGTTTCCTCATTTGTGAAATGTGGGTAATAACAGCTCCGTTGCAAACTTGCTGTGAGGAGTCAATGAAATAACCCGTGAAGCTCCTGGTATGCAGAACATGGGCTGTTTACTAGAATTGCAGCTAGGAGATACCGTTGGCAGGGGGAGGGGGGTGAAGCCAGTAGTTTGAATGCGTGAAGGCCAACTAGAGGGGCTTTGGAATGTTTCAGAAATGAAAACAGTTAAGACCACATCCCCCAGACCCCACTTGAACTGGGGGATGAGAAGGTGACCGTCTCCCAGGAGAGTACAGAAGAAGCCGTGTCAGCAGGAGATGAAGTTTAAAGGGAAACTGGCTGAGATGTCCAGGGCTTTCCTGGGTGGAGCGCAAACTCGGGCAAGAAGGTGGAGAAAGAGGAGGGGGGGGGCACTGGGAAGGAGGAGGAGCTCTCTCGCACAAGGGACAGGACAGGAATAGGGGTTCCCTGCCCCCAGCGCCATCCCTGAGCCCAGTCCTCCCTCCTAACCCTCTCCCGGATGGGGGGACGCTCCACAGCTGGGTGTCACTGTTCAAGCGCCCCCAGGGTCAGTCCTTCCCCTCCATCACTCCCTTGATCCAGTCCAGGTAGTTGAGCACTTTGGTGTAGAAGCCATAGCCCTTGCCACAGCCCACGCCCCAGGAGACTATGCCCGTGGCCACCCAGTGATGGGCGCGCTCATCCCATACCACATAGACGCCCCCGCTGTCCCCCTGGCAGACATTCTGCTGCCTCATCTTATCCCCAGCACAGAACATGTTGGCAGAAAACACCTCAGACCTCTGCTTCTCTTGGAGCCAGGCCTGGCAGGCCGCGCGCGGGGCCACGGGCAGCCCGGAGTATTTCAGCTGGGTGGTTAACCAGCCCCTGTCCACGCCGAAGCCACTGACGTAGCCCCACACGCCGCTGCGGTAGAGGGCCTGGCGCTCGGGCAGACAGACGGGCAGCAGGCTGGGGCCCAGCCGCACGCTGCGCCGCAGCTCCAGGAGCGCGATGTCCCCGTCGAAGTTGTGGGACTCGTGCTGGCGGTAGTCCGGATGCACCACCACGCGGCGCACAGGGTGGCTCCCCAGCCGCAACATCTCGTCTACGCTTGTGTGGCCCAGGAACACCTCCACGCTCCGGTTCTTCCCGAGAAAGATGCCGTCCTTGGGATAGATGGTGTGGGCGGCCGTGAGGATCCACCTGTCGCCCAGCAGGGCCCCGCCCCCGCGGCCGTAGATATTGGTGAAAGCTTGCCAGGGGAAGTCGCCCAACTTGGCTCTGGAGGAACCCAGGGCCTCCCGGTTCTGGGCGATGGGGGTGACCGGCCGGCCACAGACTGGGAGAGAAGAGAGACAGAGAGACATACAGGGGACATCAGCAGCTGCATCAAGATGCATTTGTTAAAGACCTGCTTCCGTGAAGCGCTCTCTCTCCTGCGCCTCCTCAGACGATTTCTTTTTAAATAAGAATCACTCTTATTTTACCTTAATAATAGGATTTAAAAAAATTAATTCCAGTGTCATTAACACGCAGCGTTATATTAGTTTCAGGTATGCAGTACAGTGATCCCACAGCTCTACAGGGTACTCGGTGCTCATCACAGTAAGTGTGCTCTTGGTCCCCTTCCCCTGTTTCCCCCATCCCTCAGACATTTTAAGGCCACTTCTTCAGACTCTTGGTGGGGCCATCCTGAGCAAACTCATGCAGCAAGCAGTTTGTCCTCAGTGCCTGTTGCCTGTTTTCTGTGTCCTTCCTCATCGTTGACATCTTCCACCATCACCTGCCCTCCAACCCACTGCCCAAACACTGCATCAGCCTGGCCTGAGAGCTTTCTGAGGGTCAGGAGTGAGATTTGAGAAATGTATTCAGATTGGGTTAGAAAGGCAATGCTTTGACTTAAAAAAAATAAAAAAAAAAAAAGGATTTCAAAAACAGTGAACTTGAACCCTCATATCTTGCTGGTGGGAATGTAAAAGGATGCAGCCCCAGCGGAAAACAGCCTGGCAAGTCCTCAAAAAGTGACACCTACAGGTGTGATGTGATCTAGCAATTCCACTACTAGGGATATGCCCAAAAGAATAGAAACATATGTTCACACAGAAACGCGTACACGAATGCTCATAGTAGCATTTATCCCTAAAAGGCAAAAAGTGAAAACAACCCAAATGTCCTTTAATTGATGAATGGATGAACAAAAGCTGGTATATCCATGGAAAGGAATGGAATCCTAACACCTGCTACAACATGGATGAACCTTGAAAACAAGCTAAATGAAAGAAGCCAGACACAAAGGCCACATGCTGCATGATTCCCTTTATAGAAAATGTCAGAAGAGGCAAATCCATAGAGACAGAAAGTAGATTAGTGGTTGCCAGTGGGTGGTGGAGGGGAGAGTCTGAGGTGCTGGGTTTCTTTTTGGGGTGATGGGAATGTTCTGGAGTTAGTGGTAATGGTGGCATGACCTTGTGAATATACTAAAAATCACTACATGGTATACTTTAAAATGCTTAAGATGGTGGATTTTATGTGACATAAATTTTATCTTAATAAAAAGTATTAACATGGCAGACTTCCTGCCACTGTGGCATGTAGGTAGGGAGATGTTTTGGGGACAGAGAACCTGTCTGTGTATCCTTAAAGCAGACCATCCCAAGAGAGGGGTTTCTCTTCTTTCCACTCTTCTGACCCTCTTCGCCTTTACTGTCCCCTCTGATGAACTTCCTTTATGCTTTTACTTTCTCAGTTATCTCTTGATCCTGAATAAGGGACAAGATTCTTGCTTCTCCTTTTCTGGGCCTTCTTGGTTCCCCTCTTCTTCTGCACCTTCTGCCTTTATCTCTCCCTGTCGACCCTAAGGCTTTCCTTTAACCCCCTATGTCCTGCTCCCGCGGGCCACACATACAGCTGAGGTTTCTTCAGGAAGTGGCCACAGGGTCGGCGCTGGGAGGTCCCTACTCACCCGGGATGCAGTGAGGAAGCTCCTCCCTGTCTTGTGTCTCCTTCCAGGGGCCCTGGGGTGTGCAGGTGAGTGTCCCTGGGGAGTGAAATGAGGGGAGGCAGAGAAACAGATTCACAGTTGGGAGGTGGGGGTGCTAGGTGCCCAGAGCGCCTCTTGCTGGGAGTGAGGCAAATAGGAGCTGGTTCCCCAGCAGGCGGGGACGCACCTGCTGGCGCGGCCTGATAATAGGGCTCCTGGCAGCGCTTCTGGGTCTTGGAGGGGCTGTCTCCACGTGTTCTGGCCTCAGAGGCTTCCCTGGTCTGGCTGACGGGCTGACTGCGGTTCACACCTGTAGGAAACCAGTGGTCAGGAGGACCCCGAACTGGCAGCCCTGGGACTGATTCCGGCCCAGGGCCATATTTAGTGTGACTTGCACAGTCTTTTATTTAGAACATCTGAACTGTTTTTCACTGATAAGATCATCCATGATAAAAATGATTAAAAAATGGAAAGTAACGGTGATAAATAGGCTGTAGGGGATACAGGCATCGTCATACAGGGCTAGTCAGTGCATGTTAGCAAAACCTCTTTGGAGGGAAATTCAGCAATGCTGAAACTTAAATTGCAAATGCCTTTTCACCTACCATTTCTATTTCTTTTTTTTTTTTTAAAGATTTTATTTATTTATTTGACAGAGAGAGAGACAGCGAGAGCAGGAACACAAGCAGGGGGAGTGGGAGAGGGAGAAGCAGGCCTCCCGCCGAGCAGGGAGCCCGATGTGGGACTCGATCCCAGCGTCCTGGGATCAAGCCCTGAGTAGGGCTCCCTGCTCAGCAGGGAATTTGCTTCTCCCTCTCTCCCTGCTCGTGCTCTCTCTCTCTCTTGCTCCCTCTCGTTCTCTCTCAAATAAATAAATAATCTTTAAAAAAAGACATATTATTGAGTGAAAAATGCTAGATTTAAGACATTGTGAATATTAGGCAACCCCCCCCCCACCCCGCCGCACAACAATTATATTTGAATGGCACCTAGAGCGTCTTTGGAAGCATACCCAGGAAATGGACAACAGGGTTGTTTCCGGACAGGGTAGCCAGGGACTAAGAGCCAGAGATGAGAGGAAGACTTACTTCTTATACTATTACCATATTATATTATTTTTTTTTTAAAAATTATCATGTGCATGCATTATCTTTCAAAAAAACCTGAGTTATGATTTGAAAATCTAGAATTTCACTTAAAAATCTGGACTCTTGGCTTCTTTTGAAAGAGGAGATGATCTGCAAGCATTCAGCCTATAAATCTGCATGGAAACAACTGCTGGAGCTGAGCCACGCCTGCCCCTTTAATTGGGCTGCTCAGCAGCAGGGGCATAGCTGGGGCGGGGGTGGGGTCGCTCAAGCTTCCACTTGTCCCTTCAGGAGATCAGGGGCCATGGCTCCGGGTAGAGGCTGCACCCCCAGGAGGGACACTCACCCACAGCTTGGTAGAGGGCCAGGAAGCCCTTGTGGAGGCCAGTGGTCCTGTCCTGAGAGGAGGCAGGGGCTCGGAAAGTCAGCCGCAGTCGGTTCCCCGGGGACACAAACTCCCTCTGATCAGGGGGGCTGCCCAGCGGGGAGCCCTGCTGCCCACAGAACCGACTTGGATCCATCCCACTGGCTGTGATCTGAAAGGGGAGGGTGGGCAGGCAGGTGTGGGGTGAATCTGCACCACAGGGTCACATCCTCTAGAAGGTCTGCACACCTCTGGGGCTCAGAAGCTGTTCCTCGGGGAGCTTTCCTCAAGTAGTGTCCTGTCCCATTACTGACCCCCAGGTTTCTTTTACCCATGACCAGATACCTAATGTATTTCTTTAGCCTACCGTGAGTATCTCATAAAGCCCACCATAGTTACCTACTTTCAAGAAGCTCCTTAGGAACCCCAGGGTTTCTCCAAATAGTCCGCTGGATCATAAATTCTAAGAAGGCAGGAACCACATCTGTTTTGCTCACCCTGACTCCCTGATGCTCCAAATGGTATCTATGGCACCACAGCCTTGAATTGACAAATAGGCAGACCTACATCCTTCCCGTCCCACCTCCTCCACCCCCACCACCTTCCACTTGTCCGAATAACTTCCAGTGGCCAACATCTGTGAAGCAGTAAGACTCTTTGCAAAGACTGAGCCCCTTGGGTTCCTAGCCTTTCCTGTTCTCCTTCCTTTGGAATGTTTCTCCTCTTACTCCAGAAACTGTAAGTGAAGCCCCCCACAAGGTGCAAAATCTACGGACACAAAATGTACACAGTGTGTGTACCCTGGGTATTGATGCTTTAGTATGTTCTTGAAGCAGGTTGTCTCTGCTTCTGTTCCTTCTGCCTGCCTCACCTCTGCTCAAATCCTTTAATGTGGGTTCCCCAACCCAAGGAAGGGCATCTTGGAAGGAGTTCCCCTGGCCCATGCTACATGCCTAATCTCTTCTCTGGGCACACAGCTCACTGGTCAGCTCATTTGATTTCTGACCTTCATATTGACCCACATACCCTGGGTTCTTGCTAGCTCTTTGTTCTCTCGTTCTCCCCAAATCGCAAATTTCTTTAAGCCTCCCTTCAGCCCATCTCTCCATGATCACAGTGACTGGGGGTAAGTTGGCATAAAGAAAAGTTTTCAGTCACCTGGAATGTCTTGCTCGGGCATGTCCCAATACTTTTCCTTCCTTAGGACATCAACACATTTAATGTCCCTATTTAAGAGACTTACCTCTTGGGGAAGAAGCATTTTACCCTAGGAAACTGTCCTTTACTGCTACACTTGGTTGTTAAGTGCTCCAGTTTTCTTCTTACCCTTCCTCATGAGTTGTTGGCTAAATAAAATAACTTAGGAGTCTAACTAGCAAAGTAGAATGAACACCCGACTGAGAGTCCTCAGACCTATGTTAAATTCCAGACTCTGCCCCACCTCCTTGTGTGACATGGGGGGTTTCTTAACCCCCGTTCTCGGTTTCTTCCTATAAAATGGTCCATGAGGCCTCTTCTAGCCAGGACAACATCACGCCCTATGGCAGTTCTCCAGAGTCTACACGTGGAACAGTGGTGAGGATGACACTAAACACCTGCTCATCCCAAATTCATTCTGTTGCGTGTTCTACAGAAGCTTGGATTTCATCCATCCATCCATCCATCCATCCATCCATCCATCCATTCCTTCAACAGGTACTGATTATGTTCTATGTGTGAGACACTGTGCTAGGTGCTGGGGGTACAGATATGAAGAACAGACAGTTCTGCTACCAAAGAGCTCACAGGCCAGCTGAGCATACTGACGAGTAAAAATGGAACTAGACTTCAGGGTCTTAAGTTCTGCATTTGCGGTGTCCGTGTGATTTGCTCTGGAAGCAGACAGGAGGGAAGGATCCTCTTCCTGAGCTTGAACTCCCTCCATGACAGGGAAGAGTCAGGCCAAGATGGAAACTGCCCGTGGCTGAGAAGAGCAGGGCTCAAGGTAGGTGCTCAACAGACATAGGCTGAATTAAATACAGTCCCGACTTCCAGTAAAATCTGAAGCAGTAAACACATGCACTTATCTCCTTTCCCACCTCAAATCCCACCAATGTCACAGCAAAGGGATAAAATGGTGTACGTGATCAAGGCAAAAAAGCGAGAGGACGTGACAGCAGAGGAGGGATGTCAACATTTTGGAAGATGGGTTGGAGATGGACAAATGTCAACGAGTCTTCAAAGGTGGAAGACAACATAAAGCAAGCAGGTTCTCACCACAGAACCCAGGAAAGTTTCAGAAATTGGGGTAACCGGGCACCCCTGAGGATGAGGATGGAGGAAGGGCTGACGGAAAGCCATCGTGGGGAGACCTCAGAACTCTAGGTCCCTTTGCCCATGCTGTGCATCCGGGCAACCCCCTCTGGCTCACCCTGGCAGAAGACCTGAGCGTGAGCCAGACACCCTTGACTTGGGATCCCCTGGCACACTCGACAGAGGAGGTGAAGACCAGTGCGGAAAACAGAGGGCTTAGGTGAAAGTCTACATATCAAACAGTGCAATTCCCTCCTCTGCTTGTTTACCAGAATGTTGGCCACCCTGAACAGGAGACCCAAGGATTCCGATCTGAGCTCGGCTGTCCCTAAAGAAAATACTTCCACAAGCTAATATTTGGGAGGTTCCCCAACAGCACAAATAGTCACCTTGTTGATAACTCTATTGTCAAACCTGTCACTTCACAAATTTTAGATATCCACACGGAGCATCCAGTGCCATCTGAGTATTTCACTCTTAAATATGAATGGACAGCCAAGGATTCTCAGACATTGTAGGAAAGTTTCTAACATGATAAGCAGAGACCAAAACAAATGAACAATAAAAGGGAACCTGGATGAAGTAGAGATAATACAGGAACAGAAGACACATTTAAAAATAATCCCTGTAGAGGAAAGGATATTGCCTCTACGAAACAAGAACAATATTCTATACAAAGGTACGTTTAGAAGATAAGAACGAGCTTTTAGACATGAAAAAATACATTAGCAGAAAAAAATTAATAAAAAGTTCATATTTAAGGGGCGTCTGGGTGGCTCAGTCCACTCAGTCCAGTGGCTGCCTTTGGCTCAGGTCATGATCCTGGGGTCCTGGGATAGAGCCCTGCAATGCTTCTCTCTCTCCCTCTGCCCCTCCCCCTGTTTGTGCTCTCTCTCAAGTAAATAAAATCTTTAAAAAAAGTTGGTATCTAAAATGAAGAAATCTCCCAGAAAGTGGAACAAAAAGAGATGGAAAACAGAACAGAATGGATTAACAAAACTGGAGAATCAGTCCAGAATTTACAACAGCTAAATTTATTTTCTCTTTCTGAAGAAAGAGAAAATAAAGAAGCAGACATCTGGAACTTATATAAAAAATAATACAAGAGCAGTGGGTGGGGAAATGCATGAAGTAGGTGATGGGGATTAAGGAGATCACATGTTGTGACAAGCACCAGGAGATGTATGGAAGTGTTGAATCACTATATTGTACACCTGAAACTAATATGACACTGTCTGTTAGCGAACGGGAATTTAAATAAAAACTTAAAAAAATGAATACGTGAGGAGAAGAAAAGTACAGCATGAGGAATATAATCAATAATATTATAACAACATTGTATGGTGACAGATGGTGACTACATTCACTGGGGTAAGCACTAAGCAATGTACAGAATTGTGTTTTCAATATGTTGCACAATTGAAACTAAGATAACATTTTATGTCAACTGTACTTCAGTAAAATAAAATAAAATAAACATAAAAATAAACATACATAGGCTCAGAAGCCTAAAAAAAAAAAATAAAAGAGCATTCTCAGAATTGAAGGCCTGGATTTAAAAAGTCTCTAGATTAGGGGTGCCTGGGTGGCTCAGTCGGTTAAGTGTCTGCCTTCAGCTCAGGTCATGATCCCAGGGTGCCGGGATCGAGTCCTGGGATCGAGTCCATGTGGGTCTCCCAGCTCAGCAGGGAGTCTGCTTCTCTCTTTGAAACTCCCCCGCTCATGCTTTCTTGCTCTCTCTAATAAGTAAATAAAATCTTAAAAAAAGAGTCTCTAGATTAAAAACCCCTGTATAATGAGTACAAAAAGACTCACATTAAGGCACATCAGAATGAAAACTTAGAATACTGGCAATAAGGAAAATGTTCCAAAAGTCCTAGAGCAAAAAAACTAAGGACCAGGAATCATCCTTGTACCAGGCTTAACAACACTAGAACAAGCAGACCATAACATCAAAATTCTGAGAGAAAATGGCTTGTAACCCAGACTGCGTCCCAAATCCACTATCCATCAACTGTGAGGGTGGACTAAGACATTCCGGGATATGTGAGATCCTTTACAGCTTATTCCCTCATATCCTTTCTGGAGGAGAATGTGCTCCTCCAAAATGAGGGACTAAACCAAGAAAGAGAATGGTATTGGGTTCAGTTCCAGCACATAACAGGTACAGGAAATGCCCAGAAGGAGGGAGAAAGGAACTTCCAGAAGGCTTGAGGCTCTAGAGAGCAAGGAACTCTGAGGAGATGAAGCATCACGAGATCTTCAGGTGGGATATCAACACAAAGCAAGACCAAGAGATTAAGATTTGTAGTTGATTATGTCGAGAAGAGATTTACTCTCCTGGCTAAGAGTTTGGGGAGCTTAGTTATAGACAGAGCTAAGCATACTAGAATCAAAACAAAAACAAACAGAAAACCCAAAAAACTCCATGAGATTACTGACTCCCGGGAGACCCAAAAGCCAGAGAAGCAAGGACATATAATTATTGTACACCATGTGCTCAGAAGGGAGTATTTTAAAGTCATGATAATGTAAATAACTAAAAATGCTAATAATGGTAGCTTGGGAGGATGGGGTGGGGAAATGTAGTGAAGGTCTAAGAGAAGTAAAGCGAGTCCTCATCTTCTATGGTTGGAAATTAAGTGATCATGTGCACAAAAGTAACACAATAAGCATGCTATTTATACACATGGAAGTAAATGCCAGATGGAGCAGCTACATGCATCGCAGGCGCTGCTGCTGGGAGAGGCCCTGGGGCTGGGAAGAAGGCTGGAGACTGCTGTTTCCATTATAAGCCTTGTATACTCATTTTTTATAAGAACTCTGTGCATGGATTATTTTGATATGAAGGAAATTTAACCCAAAAGATAATGTAAAGTGCTATTTTTAAAGTGTCCTTATCCTGCAGCTTGAACAGTCACCTAAGTTTTTGTTACTATTTAGGCCCAGCTTCCTGATCAGACGGAGCCTGCACTCCACAGATACTTGGTGGATCTTTACTGATGGATGTGTGAGTCCTTGCTATTTGACGCCAGGGTTTTGCAGTATGTGTGTGTCCCTCGGTACGACACCCAAAGCAGGGCCTGCCCTGCCACCTTCTCTCTCGCTCTGTGGGACCCAGATGGTAGCAGGGACAAGGGCAGGCCTGAGGGCAGAAGGCAGCACCCTGGGGCAGACCCTGACCTCCCAGCTAAGCCGCCTGTGCCCCTGACTTGGGCTCTTCATCCATCCTTTGCCATTCAGGGCACAGCCACGTCCCCCTGCCTCTGGGCTCCAGGCCAGGAGGCTCCCTCCCCAGAGTCCCTTCAGGACCCCCACTGCAGCTCACTGTGACAGAGTCCTGCTCACAGTCCTGGGACGGCTCCAGGTCGAAGTCCTGGAAGACAAGCCTCACGGCAAAGCCCTCTGGAGCCTCGATGTCAGTGGAGTTCTCTTGGCCTTTGAGATATGGCTCTGGATACCCAGGGGATGTCAGCTGCTGGGGTAGCTGCTGGGCCAAGAGCACGGAGCCCTGCGTGGGGCAAGCCTGGAGGACTCCCCAGAGGAGTAGCCACCACCTGTGAGTGGATGAGAGCAAGATATGGCCACACACATATGGCCCGAGGCCTGTGGAAGTATGAGGAGCAGGGGCAGGTGAAGCTGAGAGATCGAGACGCCCTGCAAAGGCGTTAGCCCTTGAGGCCTGGGCACCTGTGGGCTCCTCCCTTACTGCCCCTCCTCACCCTGATTCCTTCAGCCTCCTAGCCAGCCGGAGCTTGGACTGGGAGTTTTCCACCATTGCTTGTGTCCCAGGACAGTCTCAATCAAAGGAGGGGGCTGCTTTCTGCTTCGGCAGGTCCCAATCCCACCCTGGGATCTGGAGGAGCAATGGTGGTAGGAGGGAGGGACATTTAAATATGTTAGCTCTCCTGGCTCAGACCACGGAGTCTGACCAACTCCAGGGAAGGCTGCTAGAGGCTACAGGCAACTTTCCAGTTCTCCCCGCAGTAACTGGTTCTGTGTGTGTGTGTGCGCATGTGTGTGCGTGTGTGTGCACGTCCCTGGGTCCCACCTTCCCCTCTCCCCGCCATTGTCCTCTCCTCCAGGCCTTTCCGGTGGGCACACTCACATCTTGCCTGGGCAGCTTGTGGAGTGGGGGCTTCTCCAGTGGTTATTTCCCCACTCTGAGACCAGGCATCTGGAACTGGACATCTGGGACCAGCGGGAGGACGTGCCCCACGCCAGGGCACAGGAGGTGGGGCGGGGAAGGCCCTGCGGGGGAGGAGGGAGAAGTTACTGGAAATGAGTTAAGTAATTCTCCACAGTTCCCTTTTTCTAGTTCTCTGGGTTGAGCGCCACCTACTGTCTGATTCAGGAATAGTTTGCCCACCACTGTAGAGGAAAAACACCTCCCAAATCCCATTTGCCCTCAGAAAATATCAGGGGGCTGGGAAGGCACTGACTCTTGACCCTTTGTACTGTTTACAACCAATTTTTAACTCGTGCATGTATCACACAGTAGGGTGGTCCCTTTAATGGGCCATACCCCTCCCTCCCTGACCTTTCCACTCATTTATGTTAAAAGACTGCCTCTTGTAGAGATTGAAGTTTGTGACCCATGAACTTGAGCTGCTCCTTGCTCCTCTCTCATCAAGCATGGATGGGGGCACTCGCTTAGGTGGTCTTTTGAATCCTGCCCACAGCCCCGGGAAGCTGCTTGTCCAGCAGGGTCAGGCCCAGACTCAAACTTCTTTAGACAGATACCAGAGGCCATGGCAGGGGGCAGAGGCCACCCTCCCTGCCCCCCCAGGAGAGACACTCACCCACGGCTTGGTAAGGGGCGGGAAGCCCTTGTGGAGGCCAATGGTTCTGTCCTCAAAGGAGGCAGGTGTGTGGAAAGTCAGCAACAGCCCGCTCCCTGAGGACCCGAACTCCCTTTGACCAGGGAGGGCTGCCCAGTGGGGACACCAGCTCCGAGCAGCCCCCCTGGCTGTGATCTGAAAGGGGAGGGGATGGGGGGAAGCAGGCAGATGTGCGGCGCATCTGCAGCATTCGTTGGCACAGGGTCACGTCCTGTTGTGGACTCCAGCCCCAGCTAGAAGCTTTGCACACCTCTGGGGCTCAGAGTTATGTATGACATGTGATGGCTTTGTCGAATGATTCTCTCCCATTCTGCTCACCACAAAGGCTAAGAACGGCTCCTCACACTCCAGTGCTCTTGGTCCACTCTTCGTTCAAGAGGCTCTCCGGAAGCCCTTAGGACACTCCCAAAGGGTGCACCAGGCCAGCAAGCAGGCTCCATTACGGCAGGGACTGTGGCTACTCGGCTCACCATCACTGATGGCCAACATGGTGCCTAGCCCATGGATACGATGGCAAAACATGCGTGGCTGAATCCTGACTATATGGGTAGAAAGTCTCTTAATCGGCTTCTTCCCTTTCCCTCTCATACTGACCCTCAAATCCCCCTTCTTCCAGCCCCTCTATCACTTTGCTAAGTACTTTTCTGCTACCACTCTCTGGGACCTGCTTTTCCTGCTTCCCCTTCTTCTGCAGGATACCTCCTCCAGCTCCTTCCAGGCTCTCCCTGGGTCATCCCAAATGACCAGGCTCCTTCTCAAGCGCCATCCCTCTGGTTTCCATTCGGCCCTAGAGCATCCTGCCTCCATCCTTAGTCCAAGGGAGAGCTCAGTAGGCAATCCCTCTCACCCTCATTCCAGAAGTAACCTCTACTCTGGGCCTATGCACTGCTCAGGTCCCTGGTCGTATGTTCTCCTCCTTCCCATTACTTCTTCCTTTATTTGTCTCTCACCCCCACTGCTTTCCTCCCTTTCTCCAGGCCTTTGTGTTCTTGCTTTCCTCCTCCTCCTCCCTGATTCAAGCTTTAGCTCCAACAGCTTCCTTTCCTCTGAGCCTCATGGCACCCCGTCTTCCTGGAGAGCCTCTGGCTTGAGAAGGCAGCTTCCTACTGAACTTGAGAATTTTTTTAAAAAAATATTTATTTATTTGACACAGAGAGAGAGTGAGTGAACACAAGCAGGGGGAGCGACAGAGGGAGAGAGAGAAGCAGGCTCTCCCTCTGAGCAGGGAGCCCGATGCTCAGGGGCTCGATCCCAGGACCCTGAGATCATGACCTGAGCTGAGGGCAGATGTTTAACCGACTGAACCACCCAGGCGCCCCTGAACTTGAGAATGTTTATTGTCTCTCAAGTAATAGGGGCGCAGTGGAGATGGTGACCCCAAATATCATGGTCAGAGCATTTGTTTTCCTTCTATCACCCCCAGGGCAGGGCTGGCTATGGGCCCCACATTCCAAATCCCCTCAAGTTAATTGAACTTGGGGTTGTGCTGCTTCCCCTCTTCCTTTTCCAGCTCTTCCCCACAAGGCTGATTCCCAGCTTTCCTGGTAGATCGCAGGGCAAGGATTTCTCCCTGTTAATTCAAATTATCACAGACTCTTAAACTCTTTGAAAAAGACAAACAGAAGAATGAGATTTTACCTTTATGCTTGAAAGGACAAGACAGTCCCAAGGGTATTCTTCTGGTCTTACAAACAAACAACAATCTCATAAATCTTTATGCCTTTTCGAAATTGAAGAGGTTAATTTAAATAATGTTTTCAGGGGTGCCTGGGGGGCTCAGTCAGTTAAGTATCTGACTCTTGGTTTCAGCTCAGGTCATGATCTCAGGGTCGTGAGTTTGAGCCCCGCTTCCAGCTCGGTGCTGGGCATGGAGCCTGCTTGGGATTCTCTTTCTCTCCCTCTCTCCCTGTGCCCCTCCCCCTGCTTTTGTGCTCTCTCCTTTAAAAAAAATAAATTAATTAAATATTGTTTTCAGACAAATTTTCAATGGCCAACCGGAGTTGCAGAGTTTTAAGGTTTACAAATTACATTGTATTGGTCATATAGCAATCTTCTCTGATGTCTGCATGTCTTAAAAGGTTCCTTTGTGCAAATTACACTTCCAAAGATGATATAAATATAACATAGAACAGGATTACATATTTTCACACCAGTGGGACTGAATGTTCTTGATTTACCACTTTATCAGAATCAACTCTATGAAGCAGAATCGTGTCTGATTTTCTGCAACTCTAGGATAAGAGGGAATATGTTCTCATCTTGCTGAGATTTATTTTGTGAGCATTTATGGGGCTTGCTTTTTAAAACTGAGCACCAGAATTTCATTTTAGGGCATTTTTTGGGGGGGGGGAAGGCAAGCCTGAGAAGCTTAAAATGTACAAAAGAGAAAGTTAACAAATGGAATATGAGACACATTCTGGTTTTCACCTATAATTGGGAGACAGGTCCAGTTACTCCAGGGCAAGTGAGAGGGTTTGGCTCAAGCAAGGCAATGGAGCTGTGGCTGGGGAAGGCTCTGGGAGGAGGCAGATCGCTGGAAATATAGTAATTCCCAGCATGACCTTTAAAAAAATCTCTAGGGTAGATAGCACTTGCCATCTGGCTCAGGGATAGCTAAAATATTGGAGACAGTTTTTTACCCCAATTGAGGCTGGATATCTCTGAGATCAAGAAGACCTCTTACCCACCAACACCCAGACTTAACTTGAAGGAGCAGCTGAAGGAAAGTTCGGTGGGGTCCATGCCAACTGTTCATTTTTTTTTTTTAAACTTCTCTATTTCAAAGACTCGATTTCTATTTATTTATGCTCCTGGTTCTCTAAAATCACTCCCCAGACTGTGGTTGTCTCTATTTGTGCCCTTTCTTTCCAGACCAGGTGCCCTGGGGAGAGGAGACATGGCCATGTGGAAGCCCCAGGACACCGCCTCATGGTGGACAGAGGAAGGCTCCGGTGAGGGCGAGTAGAATTCACCTCGGTGGACTCCTCCTCAGCTGCTGGCCTGCACGGCTCACCTTGCCTTGAACTGGAGATCTGGAGATGATACAGCCGCTGTCGGAGGTCCTGCCTTCTCATTGGATGTCAGAGCATGTGAGGTGGCTGATTGTGGTCTGCGTGGGAGGGAAACATGAAGGCCCTTGGAAGTCCAGGTTGCACCACTTTATGCCGATTGCAGCAGTGGGAGGAGCAAATGGAGCCCCAGAAGTGGAAGCCTTCTACTGCCCCCTGCAGGTAAAAAACCAGGACCTGCAGGACCTGCCCAGGAACAAGAGGGACCCTGGCATGAGCCCCCACCAGGGATCTGTCCTGGGAGGAAGGGGCACTGAACCTGCCACTGGATCATAAGGTTTAGGGGCCGGGTATTGTGTTCTTTGTCTCTGATGTTCTTTGTCATATTCTTTTTTTTTTTTTTTTAAAGATTTTATTTATTTATTTGACAGAGACACAGTGAGAGAGTGAACACAAGCAGGGGGAGTGGGAGAGGGAGAAGCAGGCTTCCTGCGGAGCAGGGAGTCCGATGCGGGGCTCCATCCCAGGACCCTGGGATCATGACCTGAGCCGAAGGCAGACGCTTAACATCTAAGCCACCCAGACACCCTGTCATATTCTTTTGATTATGCTTCACTATAGCCACTCCATCATATACCCGTCTAACCACTCATCAGCCCTAACAATACTGGCCACTTCTGCATTTATTTTCACCCACCCTGATTCACTTTATTCAAAGAAAGAAATTCTTAGAGGCAGGAGTCCTACTATCTCTCCATCATGGTCATCATCTCCCTGAGGAGGTCTGATAGTCCTAAGAAGATTGCTAGCGCTTTACCCACGAGGGTATTAGCCCTCCCTCTCTTTGTAGCTTTGGTAGACTAACTATCCAATCTTCCAGAACACTCTTTAGGGTCCTCTATTGGGAGAGCATATATCTCAGTTTGGTTGGAACAGTCCCAGTTTACACTGGTTGTCCTGGTGTAATTATTACTAGTGCCCTCCTTCCCCTGGTTTGGACAATAAGCTATCTGGTCATCCGAGGGCAAGGTGCTTTGCAACTACTTCAGTATGGCGACTCTGCTGCATGAGACCTCCCTCTCCCCAGGCCCACTCACTGTCACTTGTCACTGTGGTCGCTACCCCAGTCTGAGCCCTGATTGCCTGGAGCCCTTTCTGGCAGCTCTGTGCTCATTACATCAGTTGGCATGCTTTCATGAGCAACATGATACTCCTCTGAAATCCCACGTGGGACACGTGCTCACCAACATATCTCTGCTCCTTCCGTCTCCACCAAAATCAGAACCTCCCTTCTCTAATACTTAAAAAATGTCATTTTAATGTACTCAGGTTTGAAAGGTGGGAGGGGATGGCTTGTCCCAAAGTTCTGAGGTCTGTGTACTAACCCCTAAGAACTCATCATGAGAAAGAGGCTGGGGATATCCCCCAAAGAACCTTCCTGCTTCTACCCTGCCAGAGTGGCTGGAAGGGAGGGCAGGGAGGAGTCCTCAAAACAGGAAAAAAAAAAAAAAAAAAGATTGTGCTAGAGATTTTCAGTGTGTTTGGAGTGAGGAAGACCACTGTAGTGGAGTTGTATTGTACCTCACTCTGCCTCTCAGCAGCAGTGTAGACTGCCCTGTCAAAAACGATTCATCACCAGAGAGTGGGGGTTTGAAGCTGAGACCTTTCCCCCACAGATCACTCAATGAAAGCATTCATTTAGAAGTTGGATTGTTATAGGGCGCCTGGGTGGCTCAGTTGGTTAAGCGACTGCCTTCGGCTCAGGTCATGATCCTGGAGTCCCGGGATCG